>NC_081386.1:1635477-1935477 GCF_030684315.1 Stegostoma tigrinum | reverse complement strand
GTGATGTAACCAGAGGGGGCATGTTGAGAGGTTCAGGCCTTATGTAAGAAGTTCTCAATTGAAAAGGATTGAATGTTCTGCATTGGTTATAAAATAGCTAATTAACTTCAGGGATGTCCAGTAACTGGATGAAGAGGTATCAAATCAAGTTTGAATAGCCCAGCGGTTGTTGTTTATATGTAGGTTCAGAATCATGGAATAGTCAAGGTACAAATTTATTCCGAATGAATGAACTGTTTATAGTGCTGGCCATATTTTAAATTTTGTATGATTTGGAGACGTTATAATTCAGAAGTTAACAAGGGACTTATCTTAAGACATTCAATAATGAATTGAATGAGAAAGATGGTTTTCTTCCAGATATTGAACTTGTGACTGCAGCTACGGCTGGAGCTAGGACTTGTTTACTTTTGGGAAATGACATGCTACGTGTATTAGTGACGTCATGGAGCGTCAACCAGGAAAGATTGAACAGGATTGGAACCGTTTTCTCTGGAAGAAGCCCAAGAGAAGATCTGAGAGAGACATTCAAAACTTTGATTTCTGATCAGGATGAATCTGGAATCTATTTCCATTTGAGTCCAGATTCAGCCCGCATCATTACAATGTAGACACAAACTCATTAAAACAAAATAATCTCTCGATCAGGTTGAGAAGGTGGCACTAGCAAATGAGAGGTTGAAGCACAATGCATTGGTGCATGGAGGTGCTGAAGCACAATGCATTGGTGCATGGAGGTGCTGAAGCACAATGCATTGGTGCATGGAGGTGCTGAAGCACAATGCATTGGTGCATGGAGGTGCTGAAGCAGAATGCATTGGTGCATGGCAGGGGCTGAAGCAGAATGCATTGGTGCATGGGGCGGGTGCTGAAGCAGAATGCATTGGCGCATGGGGCGGGTGCTGAAGCAGAATGCATTGGCACACGGGGCAGGGTGGCTGAAGCAGAATGCATTGGCACACGGGGAGGTTGAAGCAGAATGCGTTGGCACACAGGGTTGAAACAGAATGCATTGGCATATGGGAGGTTGGAGCAGAATGCATTGGTGCACGGGAGAAGAAGCAGAAGAAATAGAGAAGAGAATATAGGTGCAGAATTTGAAGAGATTAATAATTAAAGAAGGTTCATGCCTAATTCATCTGTTTCATAATTATATATTCTACATACGAACTACAACAGACCACATACTAAACCTTGTGATATTACATCCAGTACCTTTCTCACTGACACTACACCTTTCAATAGTACTGTTTTTTTTGAGCACCTTGTTTCCAAGTCACACATGACCTGTGATTCCAATATGAATTTGAAATTCTCTCATCTGCTCAGCCTAGAGCAGGAGCTGTAAGCTGGATATGCAAATTGACCATGACACTTTGCAGGAAACCATCCAAGTGTAGGGGGAGCAATAAGGAATGTTGTAGTTGTAGTAGTCATAGTGGTCGTTCTTGTAGTTGTCATAGGTGTAATGAAGGCACTGGTCACAATTTCTGGCAGCCACCAGTGAGAATAAAGACAGTCGGGGTTCAGAATATCAACTCAGGACTGGAAAGGAACTTACAGTGGGAGGTCTGGATCTAGAGGTGGTGTTCTATAGTTACCAGCAGAGTCTCAGATCTACAGCATGGAAAAAGACCCTTTGTTTTGTCTACACACGTATTAAGCAAATTACCAAACTGTTCTGTTCTTGTTTTCCAACACTTACCCTGTATATAATTACTTCGGCATCACAAGTAGACATCTAAATACTTAACTGTTATAAGGTTTTCTGCCCCCTACCCTTCTTACAGACAGTGAATTCCAATCCCCACCATCCTCTGGCTGGAAATGTTTTTCCTCACAAAGCCCTTAAAATTCTTGCCCCTCACCTTAAATCTCTGCTCCTATTCATTGATCCCCCCCATCAAAGGGAGAGGTCTCTTCCTGTCTACCCTATCTATGCCTCTTGCAATTTAATCCATCTGAATCATGCCCTGTCTCAATCTCCTCTATGCTAAGGAAGACAGCCCCAGTCTGTTCACTTTGTCTTCAATACCTTAAACTCTGCAGTCCAGGCAAAATCCTGGTCAATCTGCTTTGCACCCCCTCCAGTGCTAACACACATCTGCTATAATGTGGTTTCCAGAACTGAGTACATTGGTGTCACCTAACTGGTGTTTTATACAGTTTCAGCATAACCTCCCTGCTCTTAACTCTATGCCTTGCCTATTAAAGGCAATTATCCCATATGCTTCCTTAACTTCCTTTATCCTTAAACTTCCTTCTGCTTCCTTTATCCACCTGATATGGTACCTTAAGGGACGAGTATACATGCACACCAAGGCCCCTCTGATCCTCAGTGCATCCTATGGTCCAGCTGTTCATCATGTATGCCTTTGGCAATGGAATTCAATCCAGATAAATGTGAAGTGGTGCACTTGGGCACGACAAGCACAGCAATGGAATCAGCTCATCGATTCTCTTGTAGCATAAGGCTCCCCTCCTTGCAGACTACCACCCCACCAATTTTTGTATCATGTGCAAACTTAGTGAAACTCCTACATTCAAATCTAAATCATAGAACATAGAACAATACAGCGCAGAACAGGCCCTTCGGCCCTCGATGATGCGCCGGCCTGTGAATTAATCTAAGCCCATCCCCCTACACTATTCCATCATCATCCATCTACTTATCCAAGGGCTGTTTAAATGCCCCTAATGTGGCTGAGTTCACTACATTGGCAGGCAGGACGTTCCATGCCCTTACCACTCTCTGAGCAAAGCACTTGCGTCTGACATCTGTCTTAAATCTATCACCTCTCAATTTGTAGCTATGCCCCCTCGTACAAGCTGAAGTCATCATCCTCGGGAAAAAGACTCTCACTGTCCACCCTATCGAAACCTCTGATCATCTTGAATGTCTCTATTAAATCCCCTCTTAGCCGCCTTCTCTCCAATGAGAACAGACCCAAGTCCCTCAGTCTTTCTTCATAAGGCCTTCGCTCCAGACCAGGCAACATCCTGGTAAATCTCCTCTGCACCTTTTCCAATGCTTCCACATCCTTCCTGTACTGGGGCGACCTGTACACAATATTCCAGGTGAGGCCGCACTAGTGTTTTGTACAGTTGCAGCATGACATCACGGCTGCGGAACTCAATCCCTCTCCCAATAAAACCTAACATACCGTAAGCCTTCTTAACAGCACTATCAATCTGGGTGGCAACTTTCAGGGATCCATGTATGTGGACAACAAGATTCCTCTGCACATCCACACTACCAAGAATCTTTCCATTGACCCAGTATTCTGCCTTCCTATTACTCTCACATTTATCCACATTGAACTCCATTTGCCACCTTTCAGCCCAATTCTGCAGTTTATCCAAGTCTCCCTGCAACATTCTTCCACACTGTCCACCACTCCATCGACTTTAGTGTCATCTGCAAACTTACTAACCCATCCACCTATGCCTGTGTCCAAGTCATTTATAAAAATGACAAACAGCAGTGGTCCCAAAACAGATCCTTGAGGCACACCACTAGTAACCGGACTCCAGGCTGAATTTTTTCTATCAACCACCACTCGTTGCCTTCTTACAGAAAGCCAGTTTCTAATCCAAACTGCTAAATCTCCCTCAATCCCATGCCTCTGTATTTTCTCCAATAGCCTACCATGTGGAACCTTATCAAAGGCTTTACTGAAGTCCATGTACACCATATCAACTGCCTTACCTTCATCCACATGCTTGGTCACCACCTCAAAAAACTCAGAGGCTTGTGAGACACGACCTGCCCTTGTTGAATCCATGTTGACTATCTCCAATCAAATTGTTGCTTGCTAGATGATTATAAATCCTATCTCTTATAATCCTTTCCAAAACTTTTCCTACAACAGATGTAAGGCTCACAGGTCTATAATTACCTGGGTCATCTCTACTGCCCCTCTTGAACAATGGCACAACATTTGCAATCCTCCAGTCCTCTGGTACTAAACCTGTAGACAATGAGGCCTCAAAAATCAAGGCCAAAGGCTCCACCACCTCCTCCCTCACTTCCCAGACAATCCTTGAAAAAATCCCATCCAGCCCAGGGGATTTATCTATATTCACACCTTCTAGAATTGATAACACCTCCTCCTTACTAACCTCAATCCTTTCAATTCTAGTAGCCCGTAATTCGGTCGTCTCCTCTACAATATTCTCCTGTTCCTCAGTGAAAACAGATGAGAAATATTCATTTAGCACCTCTCCGATCTCCACAGGGTCCACACACAACTTCCCACTTCTGTCTTTGACTGGCCCTATTCTGAATCTAGGTCATCCTCTTATTCCTCACATACCCATAAAAACCTTTAGGGTTCTCCTTTATTCTATCTGCTAATGTCTGCTCATGTCCCCTCCTTGTTCTTCTTAGCTCTGTCTTTAAATCCTTCCTAGCTAATCTGTAACTCTCCATCGCCTCAGCTGAACCATCTCATCTCATCGGCATATAAGCCTCCCTCTTCCGCTTAACAAGAGATATAGTTTCTTTAGTAAACCACGGTTCCCTTACCTTATCACTTCTTCCCTGCCTGACAGGGACGTACCTGTTTAGGACATACAATATCTGTTCCTAAACCAGCTCTACATTTCGATTGTCCCCATCCCCTGCATTTTGCTACTCCATTCTATGCTTCCTAAGTCTTTCCTAATCACATTATAATTGCCCTTCCCCCCCCCATCTATAGCTCTTGCCCTGTGGCATGTTCCTGTCCCTTTCTATCGCTAATCTAAACGTAACCGAATTATGGTCACACTCTCCAAAGTGCTCACCTACCACTAAATCAAACACCTGGCCTGGTCCGTTACCAAGTACCAGATCCAGTGTGGCCTCCCCTCTTGTCGGCCCTTCGACGTACTGAGTCAGGAAACCCTCCTGCACACATTGGGCAAAAACTGGTCCATCCGACGTACTAGAGTTATAGCATTTCCAGTCAATGTTGGGGAAGTTAAAGTCTCCCCCAATGACCACCCTGTTCCTTTCACTCCTGCCCAGAATCGTTTTGCAAATCCTCTCCTCCACATCCCTGGAACTTTGCAGAGGCCTATGAAAAGCTCCCAGCAGTGTGACCTCTCCTCTCCCGTTTCTGACCTCAGCCCATACCACCTCAGTAGACGAGTCCTCGTCAAAAGTTCTTTCAGCCACTGTTATACTATCCTTGACTAACAAAGCCACACCTCCCCCTATTTTACCACCTTCCCTGACCTTAATGAAAGATCCAAACCCTGGAACCTGCCACATCCATTCCTTACCCTCCTCTATCCATGTTTCCGAAATGGCCACAACATCATTTACGCACAAAAACAGCAAGGGACACAGTGTTAACTCTTGTGGGACTTCACTGAGCATAGATCTCTAGTTGGAAAACACCTTTTGAACATCAGCTTCTGCTTTTGTCTCTTGGCCAATTTTGGATCTAATTTGCCAGATTTCCTTGGATCCCATGGGCTCTTAGCTATGCTATCAGTCTCCCATGCAGGACTTCATCAAAAGTCTTGTTGAAGCCCATTTAGACTATATCAAAAGCATTGTCTTCATTTATAAACCGTTTTTTATTCATTCACCGCCTGAGGGTATCACTGTTTGGGCCAGCATTCATTGCCATTCCTAATTGCTGAGGGTAGTTAAGAGTCAACCACATTGCTGTGGGTCTGGCCACTCCTTTTGAAAAAAATCATTCAGGTTGGCCAGATGTGACCTCTGGGCTATTTCTTGAATAATCCCTGTCTCTCAAAATGCACATTAATTCTGACCTTCAGTATTGCTTCCAATAGTTTCCTCAGCACTGAGTTTAGACTGATTAATCTATAGTTTCTGGTTTATCCTTCACTCCTTTCCGAATACCCATGTTAGTGAACACCAATGGACAATATTCATTTTGAACTCTATGTACTCTCCACATGAAATTACCACTGTAGTCCTTAATGGACCCTACTTTGTTTCACCTCAGAAATAACTTAGGATTTACCTTTTCATTCTACCTGCCAGTATCCATTCCTGTGTGGAGCTGATTTTGTATGTGTATGAAAACTAGCGTAATATTTTTTTGAACCTGAGGAAAGGCCTGGAATTCATTCGTTTCTTACTTGGCTATTAGATTTTCAATTAGAACCTCCTGGCTCACTTCTTCATCTACTAAACTGAACCATTCAATGCCATCTGTGTCATTCCTTCATGAACTCATTTTATAGATTGCATTTTAGAGATTTATTTACCGTTCTATAAGTTGGTTTTTGTTAATTTGAGATTCAAGTTAAAATATTTAGTGATGTTTAATGATGTTTGCGTTCTTTGGTAGCTGTATAATCTTTACCTGAAGAAGAATACGCATGTACAAATACAGAAGCTAATGTTCCTGCATAATCTAATAAAATAATTGAGAATGAGAAAAGAACCACTAAAAATGAAAAAGATCCCTGGAAAATTTTATCTGTGGTAATAGCATTACGACGGTTTATCGTTCTAACATAGCATCTGCCTTAGATGAGGAGGGAAATTTTCAGAGTCCTTTTCCACTGTGGAATATTGCTGGAAATACTAGAATCCATCTGATTCAGTAACGTTCTTAGGCTAGGAAACTGCCGACTTTCCCTGGTCTGGCCTATGTGTGACCCTAGACACACAGCGAAGTGTTTGCCTAGAGGTCAGTTAAGAGTCAATTTGAGATGGGCAATAAATACTGGCATTGCTAGTGACACCCAAATCCCATGAATTAATGAAAAATTGAAAGAACTGACTTTACAGTCATGTACATGCATGATCTGAATGTCATCTTTCTGTGCTGTATTGTTCCATGATCCTTGATTCTAATATTTAAAGTTTTCTTTTAACTTGAATATAGTATTCCTTTTAAATGTTAACCCCTCCAACCCTCCAAGTCTGCTGCATATCTAGAACAATTACATGCCTTGCAGCTAATTCAGCTCGGAGAAAACTGTCATTTGTGTCTATATATGTGCTTGCCTTTATTTTGGGTCGGGACACATGCCTAATGCCAGTACAAACAGAACATAGAACAGTACAGGAACAGGCATTCAGCGCAGCTTTTCTGCATTGATCATGAAGTCATTTTAAACTAATGCCATCTGCTTGCACATGGTCCATATCCCTCGATTTCCTGTTCATGTCTGTCTAAATGTCGTCGTATTTGCTTATTCCACCTCCCCTGTCAGTGTATTACGTGCACCTACTACCCTCTGTTTAAAAAAACCACTTGCATGGCACATCGCCTTTCAATTTCTCTCTTGCACTTCAATACTAGGAGACAGAGATTTAGACCTTTCCAGCCTGGGAAAAGGACCTGACTGTCCACCCTATCCATGCCTCTCAGTTTTGCACACAGCAAATCTTGTTGTAACCAGCACTCTTGATAAACCGGCATACATTATATACCTCACATACCAAGATCTAATACAATGCCCAAGTATTTATGTTGTAAATAAAATATAACCATGATGTGCATACCTTCTGTGTTCTGTCATTATTACTTACTGTACGTTTTTACATTGATTTTAGGAGGTATGTTGATGCTTTTACATAGATTTTTTTGATGGATGTTGAAGTTGCAAAGTTTTGCCTGGTCAGTGTTTACTATGGTTATGCATACCTCAGCCTCTGACAAGCCACGTTTATCCGACTTCTTGTAGCTAATACACTCCAATCCAGGCAACATCCTGTTAAAGATAATATAAAGTGTGAAGCTGGATGAACACAGCAGGCCAAGCAGCGTCTCAGGAGCACAAAATCTGACGTTTTGGGCCTAGACCCTTCATCAGAGAGGGGGATGAGGAGAGGTTCTGGAATAAATAGGGAGAGGGGGGAGGCAGACCGAAGATGGAGAGAAAAGAAGATAGGTGGAGAGGGGAGTATAGGTGGGGAGGTAGGGAGGGGATAGGTCAGTCCAGGGAAGACGGACAGGTCAAGGAGGTGGGATGAGGTTAGTAGGTAGGAAATGGAGGTGCGGCTTGAGGTGGGAGGAAGGGATGGGTGAGAGGAAGAACAGGTTAGGGAGGCCGAGACAGGCTGGGCTGGTTTTGGGATGCAGTGGGGGACAGGGATGAGCTGGGCTGGTTGTATGATGCAGTGGGGGGAGGGGATGAACTGGGCTGGTTTTGGGATGCAGTGGGGGAAGGGGAGATTTTGAAGCTGAAAACCTCATTTGTACAGTCTCCTAAACCTCCATACCTACTGTATGGTGATCGGAACTACACAATACTCCACATGCGGCTGAACTAAAGTTTTAAACAGTTGCCAGTCTTTATACTAAGTGCCCCAACTGATGAGGGCAAGAATACTGCACTCCTCCTTTACTGCCTTATTTGCTTGTGTTGCTACTTTCAGGGAACTATGGAGTTAAACTCCAAGGTCTCTCTAAATATCAAAACCATGGGTCCTGCCATTTATTGTTCAGTTTCCGTTTGCATTTGATCTCCCAAAATGCATCACCTCACACTTGCCCAGATTAAGCTAGCTGCCATTTCTCTGCCCAACTTTCCAATTGATCTGTATCCTGCTGTATACTACTACATTATCCACAATGCCACCAATTTATTAATCAGACTGCTCACATTTTCATGGAATCATTTTTACAAACAAAAGAGGTCCCAGAGCTGATCTGTGCGGAACACCACTAGTTACAGACCTCTAGTCAGCTACCTTTTGTAACCAAGCCAATTTTGTATCCAATTTACCAATTCACTGTGGATTCCATGTGACTTAATCTTCTGGACTTGCCTATCATGAGAAGCCTTAAAATGCTTTATTAAAAGTCCATGAAGACAACGTCCACTGCTGTATCCTCATTAATCATCATTGTAATTTCCTTAAAAAACTCAATCAAATTTGAGAGACATGATTTCCCCTGAACAAAACCATGCTGACTATCCCGAATAAGTCAATTATTTTCCAAATGCAAGTAAATCCTATCCCTAAGCAGCTTCTCCTATAATTTCCCTACCAATGATGTAAGACTTACTGGTCTATAATTTCCTACATTACCTTGGTTGCTTTCCTTAAACAAAGGAACAACATTGGTTATTCTCCCATCTTCTGAGACCTTGCTTGTAATTAGAGGATAGAGAGATCTCTGTCAACGCCACAGCAATTTCCCACCTTGCCTCCCTCAGTAAAATGGAATAGATTCCATCAGGCCAAGGTGACTTAATTACCTACATGGTTTTCAAGATACCCAACACTACCACCTTTTTAGCATTGACATGCCCTATAATATCAATATACCCCTCCCTAATCTTACCATCACCCTTTTATTTGAAAATCCCATGCATGCCATTAAATAGGGTGAGCCAGCAGTATGGTATTCCCGTGTGTCCAAATTACGCCAGGCAGTGATCAGGAAAACTTACCCTTAACTGTCTTAACCAATCATTTTCCTTTTAGCCATTTCACCTTACTTAACACTTCTTGGATTTTTCCTTCTTTTATTTTATGCACCACAATGCTTTTTAAAATTTCTTTGTCGTTTCTTGGATTCTTTTAAAAATGGATATTAATTTCAGAGAGCTGATGAAGGGTCTAGGCCCGAAACGTCGGCTTTTGTGCTCCTGAGATGCTGCTTGGCCTGCTGTGTTCATCCAGCCTCACATTTTATTATCTTGGAATTCTCCAGCATCTGCAGTTCCCATTATCTCTATTAATTTCAGAGTTATTTGAGACGTCCTGCCTTGGAGTTGCAAATTTAACTGCTGTACATGTCTGTCTTGTAGATTGAATAATACATTGTTCAAATCTTTTTGCTGTTCTTTTATCCTTCTGTCCCACAACCAATTAAAATTGATTTTGAAATCCTATTTTCCTGCTGCTCGCTGTGTATGTTTGATTACTCTAAAATTGTTGAGCCCACCATTTGACAGTCAAGTCTAGATGTGCAGTTCTAATGATGTATTGTGTCAAGCTCCTGTCTTGCACTGTGGTTATCCATTTGCATTCTATTGCCATGTTTCCATTTCTGATTAATATTGAAGTAATTGATATTAATTATTGCAAAATTTTTAACTTTTCAATGCCTAAAACTTTATCTACTTTTGCCCATGCAGCACAGACTCCAGTTGATGGCCTATAATCCGACTTTTATTTGATGCCAACCAGACTGTTCAGCTTTTTCAGCATGTTAATGATAAACAAAGGATCATGGAGTGCAGTAATTTTTTTTGCAGTAGTTCTTCTTTGTTTGGTTGCCTTCTGGGACAAGGAAACATTTACTGGCTGCTCCTTACATTTTGGTTGCACTTTAGCCCTACATTCCTGATCTGTGGGCACCTCGTGTGGACAGGGTCAGACAGGTCAAAGGGCCTTGTCATGGGTCTGCTGCCAGGTCTGGCCAAAGTGGCTATTAACCGCTTCAGGCAGCAGACAGTGGAGGGGGGGGTTATTACTCCTGAAAATTTGCTGCTATTTTGCGGTTATGTCCATGCTCAGGTGGTTCTGGAGAGGGAGCATACGGTGCTGACCGGTACGACAGAGGTCTATTAGAGCGGCTAGGGTACATCATCACTCCAGAAAATGTTATTTAATTTAGGTTTCCCTTTCTTTAAATAAGTTTCTATGAGCGTTAATTTATATTTTGTTACTGTGTCTCTTGAGGGGTTGTTCAAAGAGCTTTACTTTCAGTTGAAAAGAGTAGGGCGAGCTTTACTTTGTTTCTAACCTTATGCTGCCCCTCTTCAGTAGGTGTTTGATGCAGAGAGCTTTACAGTTTGCTTTCAGTTTAAAATAGAGGGATGTTTGTATCATCTACAGCCATGGGTGAAGTGCCATCTGACTGGAAGGTGCTAATGTTTATTTAATGTTTATTTAAGAAAGGCTGTAAGGAGAAACCTGGGAACTACAGACCAATGAGTATGACATCAATGGTGGATAAGTTGTTGGAGGGGATCCTGACAGGCAGGATTTACATGCATTTGGAGAAGCAAAGACTGATTAGGGATAGTCAACCTGGCTAAGTGCATGGGAAATCATGTCTCACAAACTTGACATTTTTGAGACTAAAAGGATAGATCAGGGCAGAGCAGTAGACATTGTCAGCATGGACTATGGTAAAGCCTTGGACAGGCATTTCTCTCTTTTTCCGATTGCCTTTATAATCTTCCAGGGATTCATCTGATCCCTGCTCTCTATATCTGACAGATGCATCCTTTTTCTTGACCAAAGCCTCAATTTGTCTAGTCATCCAGCATTCCCTGCACCTCCCAGCCTTGCCCTTCACCCTAACAGGAACATACTGTCTCTGGACTCTTATCTCACTTTTGGATGCTTCCCATTTTATTTTGCGGGATCAGTTGTCGTATTAGCTAAGTGATGGTCATCATAAAATAATTTATTCCATGAGATGCACATTAGAACATTTGAGCCAAAAAGGCAATTATCTTTTTAAGTGAAGGACTGTTTTTATATTAAAAACTTGTAGGCCTGTTCATTTTGCGTGTTTTGTTCATGAAATGTTGTCAGTTCATGTAGGTTGGCGTTGCCGTTTGAGTATTGATGATGACTCATATAGTGTGGGATGACAGTAAAAGGTAATCTAGACTGGGGAAGGACAATATATCCTTTCCTTGAAAGGCCTTCCAGACCCAGTGAATTGACAACCCAACAGGCTTCTTCATTTAATTTTGGTACCAAGCCATTGGGATCAGGTTGGAGGATGTGATGAAAATTAGCGAGGCCTCCATTTCTAATCAAGATCACAGAGATACTATATCAAATGTAAACTGTCTCTCCTGCATAGTCTCAACCTAGCTGCAGACCTTGACTTAGTGATCACACCACATGCTCTCCACATCCATGAATTGGCGGAGGAACATCGGTTGTCATTAGCTGTCTAATTATCTAATATAATCTACAATGGTGATTGTTGTTGCTTCGTCCCTGAAGACCCTCATCTCATTGTCATCTGCATGCTTCCTAAGGGGACATCGTTCAAAAACAAAGCATTTGTTCACCGATCATCAGCTTTGCCTCACCAGCAACTCTCTCGACTGTTCCATGATCACTAAATTATCTCATTGCTTGTACTGGTTGAGCAGAAATTTTCTCCATCTAAATATCAAGACAACTGAAATTGATGTTCTCAGTTTACACAACAAATTCTGTCACCTTATTACTTACTCTGTCTTTCTCCCAGCACCTGTCTAACTTTGTAAACTTGAGGCTATCCAAAACTCTGCCCATATCACACTCCTACTTGTTGGTCTGTGTTTCACTTGGACAGCAATACCTGGTTTAAAATTCCCATTATTATTTTCAAATCCCTCCATGACCTTTTGTTTTATATGTCTATGATCACCAGCCTTTCAACCCTCATTGATATCTGTTCTCTTCTAAATCTTGCCTCCCGAGCATTGCTACTCAATTAGTAGTTGTGTGTCATCTGTAACAGCTTCAAGTTCTGCAATAATAGTATAGTAGTTATATCACTGGAATATTACGCAGAAGCTGGGACTAATGATTTGTCTGGTGATTTTTTAACTTTTCATCAGCATCCTCCTTGGTAAAGACAAATAGAAAATAGTCAGTATCTCAACCATACTTTCTGTATGAAAATCAGAAATTTCTAGAGAAACTCAGCAGGTCTGACAGGCCCTGTGGGGAGAGAATAAAGTTACTGTCTCAAGTCTGATGACTTTTTTAGATAACCTTTTTGTCTCCGTGCTTGAATCATCTTTTTGTTTCCTAATCAACCTCATGCCTCCTTTTACCACCGTTTGGCTACTTACGTGTGTGCAGAAAATATTTGAATTAACTTTTGTGTTTTCTAATGCTCTAAGCATCTCTAATACTCTCTTATCTAAGACCATAAGATATCAGAGAAGAATTAGACTGATCATGCCATCAAGCCTGCTCCACATTTGATCATGGCTAATATGTTTCTCAACTCCATTCTTCTGTCTTCTCTCCATAGGCACTTGATTAGTAAGGGAATCAAGAGTTATCTGTCTTTGACTTAAATATACTCAGTAACTTGGTCTCTACAGCCTTCTGCGACAATGATTTCCACAGATTCACACCGTCTGGCTGAAGAAATTCTGCCTCATCTCCGTTCTAAAGGGTCGACCCTTCACTCTGAGGCTGTGCATTCAGGTCTTAGTCTCTCCATCTATTGGAAACGTCTTCCCCACAATCACTATATCCAGCCCCCGCAGTATTCTGTAAGTTTCAAGGAGATGCCCCACCCACTGTGTCTAAACTCCATTGAGTAGTGACCCTCACCCACTACTCACGACAAGCTCTTCATCCCTGGGATCATTCTTTTAAACTACTTCTGGGCCCCCAAAAATGCCAGTACACCTTCCTTAGATACAGGGCCCAAAACCAAATGCTGTCTCACCAGAGCCTTATCCAGCTTCAACAGTACATCTCTGCTGTTGTATTCTAGCTGTTTCAAAATGACTGCTAACATAGTATTTGCTTTCCTAACTGCCAACTGAAGCTGCATGCTAACCATAAGACTTCCATGTCCCTTTGTGTTCGGATTTTCAAGCCTTTCCACATTTAGAAAAATCATCCATGCTTCTATTCTTCCTAGCAAGAGCATAACCTCACATTTTTCCACATTGTATTCCATCTGCCAATTCTTTGCACACTCTTTGAGCCTGTCTAAGTCCTTCCACAGCCTTCCCACTTCCTCAACATTACCTGTCCCTCCACCTGTTTTTGTGTCATCTGCAAACTTAACAACAATGCCCTCAGTATCTTCACCCAGATCATTAACGTATAGTATGACCCCTGCAAAATTCCACTAGTCACGCATTGCCATCCTCGTTCTCGACCTTCTGTCAGCCAGCCAATCCTCTATCCATGTAAGTCCCTTGCCCCTAACATTGTGGCCTTTTATCTTAATTAGTAGCCTCCTGTGCAGCACCTTGTCACAAGCCTTCTAGAAATTCCAAAAGTTTACGTCCACTCGTGCTCCTTTGTCCAATTTGCTAATTACCACCTCAAAGCATTCTATCAGATTTGTCAGGCATGACCTCCCCTTAATGATGCTGTGCTGACTCAGCCCTATTTTGCCACGCACTTGCATGCACTCTGCAATCCCATCATTAATAATGGACTCTAAAATCTTGCCAATGATTGAGGTCAGGCTATTCGGCCTATAGTTTTCTGTCTCCCTCCCTTTAATAGGGGTGTTACATAAGCAGTTTTGTAGTCCGTCTATTCCGGGTGATTCATCCGCCTTCGATCTTTCAGCTTCCCCAGCACCTGCTTAATGATGAGCACTGCTGACCTCTGCACCCCCTCCCCCACCCACTTCTCTCAAAGTACTGGTTTCTTCCGCCTTGAAGACTGATGCAATATTTAGTTCCTCCACCATTTCTTTGCTACTTCTCAGCCTCATTTACTAGTAGTCCACTGTTGCCTTTGTTTACTTTTAGATTTCTTAAAAAAACTGTTAATCTTCATTTTATATTACTAGCTAGTTTATCTTCATATTTCTTTTATTTCCCATGTTATTGCTTTGTTTAGTTATCGTCTGCAGGATTTTAAAGGCTTCCCACAAATCTTCACCAAATTCTTTTCCTGTTTCTTCTCCTTTGAACTTTCCATATTCGGCCTGATTTTCACTTGAGTTATAAGTCTGTTGTGCACCCCTGTGTTGTAGAGTAGGTGCTTTTTTCCCCACATTTGAGAGTTGTGGGTAGCTCTGTCAAGGCTAACAATCATTTCCTAGAGATAATGGGAACTGCAGACGCTGGAGAATCGAAGATAACAAAGTGTGAAGCTGGATGAACACAGCAGACCAAGCAGCATCTCAGGAGCCCAAAAGCTGACATTTTGGGCCTAGCCCCGCTGTGGTGAAGGGTCTAGGCCCGAAACATCAGCTTTTGTGCTCCTGAGATGCTGCTTGGCCTGCTGAGTTCATCCCGCTTCACGCTTTGTTATCTAACAATCATTTCCTCTTCCTTTAGGGGACGTAATGGCCTAGTGGTGTTATCGCTGGACTGATAATGTCTTGGGGACCGGGGTTCAAATCCCACTACAGCAGATGGTGGAATTTGATTTTAGTAAATATCTGGAATTAAGAGTCTAATGATGACCATGAATCCATTGCTGATTGGGGAAAAACCGATCTGGCTCACTAATGTCCTTAAGGGAAAGAAACTGCCATCTTTACCTGTTCTAATCTACGTCTGATTCCAGACCAACAGCAATATGGTTGACTCTTAACTGCCCTCTGGGCAATTAGGGATGGGCAATAAATGCTGCCTCACCAGCCACACCCTTATCCTGTGAATGAATAAAGAAAAAAAATTGTCTGTGAGAACTTACTCATGTGCTGCTGTCTTGAGCTGCTGGTTAACTCAGTGCTGTTACATAGAGTTGCAGGCTATTTAACTTAAAATTTGTTAGTTATGGGCATACCTGTCCAATTTTTGTTCTATCAAGCTGTAATCACTTCTAAAGAATATGCATTGCATGAGATGAGCTGCCCTGCTATCACTATTTATTATACACCAAAGAACTGGCAGAGGGAAAATATTGCCAGCTGCTTACCAGTCCTTTACTTGTGTTGTCACTTCAGGTGTTTTTAAATCCAGTTGCCGAATGTTTATGTCTGGGCAATCCCTTTCATCTCGGTATGCTTCTTTTAGTATGTAAAAATTAGATATAAAAATTGTTTAATCTAAATTGTCAGAGTTAGGTAAACCTGAATGTTTTCCTAGCCTTGTTTAGGCATCTTTGTCCCGTGATGTTGCTTGGCAATTTTTTTTTAAACCTTCTCTAGCTATGCCTTTCAGTTTTCTGCTGCTATAAGGTCTAACTGCTATTGTTCAGTCACTCTCTCCAAGATGGAATTTTATAACGGACACAATTACTAATCCCAATTCCTATTGTATTTCTCGAACTTAATTCTGATTCTTCAGCTACTATGCAGGGATTTGAATTTATCTTTGGATCATTCTCCCAGCCTCTGACTTACTAGTTCAGTAATATGACCACTATGATATTGTACTCTGTACTGTTAGGGTACCTGTATCTACTGGAAGCATGACTGTGTGGACAATGGATAGGGAATGGATCAATCTTGACTGTAATATCATCTCTGGTTGAAAGCCTGCCACACTTATTCTTTTAACGATGAGCGATACTCAAGCGAGCTTTGAAGCTGTCCAGCAAAGATCACTATTGAAAGAAATGTGTTCACGTAGAACGTTATCAAGTTTCAGGATATCCTGGTAAACCATATCAAATGAATCATTGTGTATAATTCTTATTATGTAAACAAGCATGCTAGTTAATTTAGTAGTTTGCTTTTTTTCCAGATCTGACATTGAACTGTAAACAACTAGTTGAGGATACAGACTTCTGTTTACCACCTGACCTGAAAGCTCCAGCACCACAAAGCTGCCTCCGTACTGCTAATTAAGCAGCATATGCTCAAATTATGTGTGATAGTGTTGTTCTGTAGCTCTTATTTTGAGATTGTTATTTGAGAAGAATGAAAGGTATGCTCTTCCTGTTGCAACTTTTCAAATCTATCCTTTGATAGAGTTTGGCGAGGCAAGAATTTGTTAGCCATCCCAAATTGTCCATGAAATGAAAGGCCTGTTCGGCTGCTTGTGGAAGTTAAGAACCAACCATTTGGAGTTAGAGTTCTCTATCCCTGGAAACCATCACTTCAAACCTTTTTTAACTTTACAGTTTTAGAACATGGCCTTTTATTTAAATTAAGTACTGATTCAGTGTTTTTTTTTCCTTCATTTAAAAACAAAAGTCCTGATACTACCATTTTTAATTGTTTTTGATTTTTTTTTTCCAGCTGATCCCACCGTTAAAGATTTAATTGGAGGCTTCACTGCATTGCATTATGCAGCCATGCATGGCCGAGCACGGATTGCAAGGTTGATGTTGGAATCGGAGCATAGACCTGATATTATCAATGCTAAAAGCAATGACGGATGGACTCCTCTCCATGTGGCTGCCCATTATGGCAGAGACTCATTTGTCAGACTGCTGCTGGAATTTAAAGCTGAAGTTGATCCACTCAGTGATAAAGGCACAACTCCACTTCAACTTGCCATTATCAGAGAGCGCTCAAGCTGTGTGAAAATTCTTTTGGATCACAATGCCAACATTGACATTCAGAATGGTTTCCTGCTGCGATATGCAGTTATCAAAAGCAACCACTCATATTGTCGAATGTTTCTTCAAAGAGGTGCAGACACAAACCTTGGCAGGATGGAGGATGGACAAACTCCGTTACACTTGTCTGCACTAAAGGATGACGTACTTTGTGCACGGATGTTACATAACTATGGTGCAGACTGTAACACAAGGAACTATGAGGGACAGACTCCTCTGGCTGTCTCTGTAAGTCTATCTGGAACCAGCAGACCCTGCTTAGATTTCTTACAAGAGGTTACAAGTAAGTCATAGTTTTCTCATTGCTAAGTTTGAAAGCTTGAGGCATCAGGAAACACCACTTCCACTTGTCCTGATTGCCATGTTCTGTATTTAACTAAGACTGCATGGATAAATTAACAAGAAATGTGGAGATTTTTAAAATGCTGCTGAGAATTTTCCATTCGGTCTCTGCGTCCTGCTGTACCTGTACCTTTTTGGCCAGGTCTTCTGATCCTGGCTTCTCCTCAAATGCAGAATGGACAGCTCCGGAATGAATTCCATCATAGTAATGCTCAGGAGTGGGGTGAGAGGAATCTGCACACAGACTCTTCCCAGCACCAGATGCTGTTAAGTATGTGTAAATATTCAGTATGAAGAGATGTGTTTGTGAATGAGTGGCTGGGAATGTGGCCAAAGGTGGCTTTGGGCTTGGGAAGTGAAAGTTCAGGATTAATGTGATAGGACAAGTAGGGAGCGTGGTGTATTGTGGTGTCTGCGGAATAGTCCTTTTATGTAGCTATTTAGGAGTTAGATTTACTGTTCTGGGCGACAGTCTGAAGTTTCTGACTGTAATTTAGTGGAATATTTTGCAGAAGGCCTCTAGCAAAACTGCCCCTTTTTCAATTTCTGGGCAGTTCTCATTGAGAATCTGAAGAAATAAACTTGTGGTGTATGGGGCAGTTGGCAAGGTGGAGGGGGACTGGGATTAGTCGAGTTGCTCTGGCAGATAGCTGACAGGCCAAAAGATGTTCTTGTCTTTTAGTTATTCCATAATTCTAATGCCAAGGAATCTTTTACTTCCCCCTGAACGGGCCGAGAACCTCGGTTTATCAACTTCTCTAAAGGCGGCATCTCTGGCAATTTGGGTGATCGCCACACTGGAGTGTTACCCTTTTATTTGTGCTCCAGTCCTGGATTCAGACTTGAACCTATAACCAATTAACATGCAGTATTTTTGTGTGAAGTGAAGTGAACTTGTATTGATTTTATTCAAGTGCATTTATCTAATACTAATTTGGTCTGCTGTCAGAGGCTGAAGAGATAAAATTCAAGATACACAGGAATACGGTCTACATTGTTGCAACTTTGGTTTACACAATCATACAAATAGCTGTAGGACATCAAGAGTCAACTCCCATAAAACTCATGGGAGGTATTAACATTAATGAACCCAAGTAGATATCTGTGGCTTACCTGAATTTGTAACCGGTTTGCTCTTTTTTGACCAATCAGATACTATACCAAACTTGGTATGTTTATTTTCAATTTGTTGGCAAATATCAGTTGGTGCACTGACACTTATTTGGAGACAGCATTGTAAAGCCTATAGATTACCTAAGACTTGTACTATAAATAAAGCCTATTAATTTACCAAAACAGAATAACTTTTCATCTTTTGAAACAAAGCCACGCATGTAAGTGTGCCGTAGAAATGTAATTTATACAAAATATTTGAAGTATTGTTAATTTTAAATCAAATCAAATGTAATTCTTGATCAGCTGGTAAATTGAGCAGAACAGTGGCAGATGAAATTTAAGTGCAAGGTGATACATTTTGGGAGGCCTAATAGGGGAAGTATAGACTCAATGAATGGTAGGTGCCTAGGCGGTACAGAGGAACAAAGTATCTTGGTGTACATGTCCATAGATCCCTCAAAATGTGAACATAGTAGATAAGGTAGTGAAGATGGTAAATGGGATGCCTGCTGGGGCGTAGAATGTAGGTGCAAGGAAGTTTTCATGGTGTTATCGGAAGGACATCATTGCAGAGGAGAGTGAGAAGTGGAGATTCATTGGGATGTTTTATAGGATGTTCTGCCTCCATTTTGAGGAGAGACTGACTACTCTGGATTTGTTTTCCTTTGAACAGAAGAGACTGAGGAAACATCTGATTACAGTTTTCAGAGGTGTAGTTTGGGTAGACCATGAGAATCTTTTTCCTCATGGCAAACATGCCTGAGACAAGAGGGCATAATTTTAAGGTGAGAGGTGGTTTAGAGGAGATTTGAGAGGAAAGAAAAAAAAATCGCCTGCAGGGTGGTTGAAATACAGAATGCACTGCCTGAGAGAGTGGTAGAGACAGGTACTCTTGCAAGATTTAAGAAGCGCCTGGATGAGCATTTAAAACGTCGGCATTGTAGATTATGGACCAAGTGCAGGTAAATGGTTGTATTATAGATTGTTGTTTCTTGGTTGGCATAGACATGGTGGGCTGAAGGACATGTTTCTTAGCTGCATGACTTAACGACTCTGTAAATGTGTGACACTTTAAAATGATTTTTAAGAAAAGAAAACCTCCTGGGCTGGCCTTTATACAAGTGAATTGGCAGTCCCAACCTCAATGAATGCTGCAGATGACATTCAAGCATGTGGTTCATGCTCTGATACTTGCATGAAGAAGCTGTTCAAGAGAATAGAACACATCCACAAAAGCTTCTAATAATCTATCAAAATAGATTAAAGTTACTGATTCTGTTCACGAATTCTGTTTATTCCGATCTTCCTTTCATCTAATTATTGTCTCAGTCCTAATTGCAGAAATGTTGCAATGCAGAAGGAGGCCGTTCTGCATCTGCACCAGATCTGTTACCTTGTGACAATCTTTTTTCCCAGATCCGTCCATAGCATTTCTGTCTAAATAATCATCAATGCCCTCTTGAATGCCTGAGTTGAACCTGCCACCAATGCATTCCATGCCCTAACTACTCACTGTGTGAAAAGCTCTGTCTCACATTATCCTTGCTTTGTTTGCACATCACTTTAAATTCATGCCCTCTTACCGTTTTATTCCTCTACAAGCAGGAACAGTATCATCTCATCTATCCTGTCTGTGATATTGAAAGCAACCTCAAATCAAATCTCCTCTTAATTATCTTCTCTCCAAGGAGAACAGTTCCAATCTCAATCTATCCTTGCAATTGAAATTCTTCATTCCTGGAACTGTTTTCACAAATCATTTGTATTCTCCCGAAGAAGTCACCTCTTTCCTACAAGGTGGCATCTATAATGTACACAGTAATCTGGGTGAGGTCCAACAAGTATTCTGTACAAGTTAAACATCACTTCTTCCTTGCTGTTGACTCTCTGCCCCTGTTAGTAAAGCTGAGAACACTAAACGTTTTATTTACTGCTGTCTTCACCTGTCGTATGGTAACAATCTGTTCACATTTACACCCAGGTCTCTCTGACCCTGCACTGCCTTTAGAATGGTGCCCTATTTTATAGTGCCTTTTAATGTTCCTCCAGCCAAAATGCATCATCGTAAGCACTGAAGCTCATATGGCCTTAGAGTTCCACATTCTGCTCCTTGCAGTCTACAATTCTTCAAAGTTTACTGTCACCTGCAAACTTCTAAGTTTTTCCCTGTACACCAAGATCCAGATATATGTATATATAAAAATATAAATAAGAATAAGCAAGAGTCCTAGTATCAAGCCCTGAGAATTCCACTATGAGCCTTCCTCCAACCTAAAAAATATCCATTGACCATTACTGTATTTTCTATCACTCAAGCAGTTTTGTATCCATGTTCCTACTATCTCTTTCATCGCAAATGTGTTGTGTGGTGCTGTGTCAAACGCCTCTGTAAATCCATGTCAATGGTGTTATACTCATCAACCCTTTCCTCTTCAGTAAACTTCAATTTAAATACATTTCCCTTTAGAAATCCACGCTGACTCTTCCTAATCAATTTTTTCCCCCAAAGTGATGACTCATTCTAATATGAAAAATTGCTTCTCAACATTTCCCCACAACCAAAGTTTAACTGGTCTGTAATTGCGTATATTATCTTCATAATCTTTATCGGATAAGGTCATACTGCTTGCAATTCTGCAGTCTTATGGCAACTTCTCCAGTCCAGGGAATACTAACAGATTATGGCCATTGCCTCCACAATTTCTACCCCCACAATTTCTACCCTTATTCCTTCAAAATCCTGTTACAATATGAGCATGAAACAAGAAAAAGAACAACAATCCATATCTTCAAATTTGCTCTAGAAAATGGACCCTTAAACATCCGCAAAGGTGCAATTAAATGTGAAATTTAGTCCAATTTATTATTTAATACCGAATCAATGGCCACTAGTTTGGTAAATATTTAAAACTGCTGTTAAATATTAGACATCATCCTGATATATACATACGGCCAACTGATACAACCTGTCCTCTAACCTCGGCCAAAGAAAGCAAACATTTCAATTTACCTCCATAACATTAGGTCAACTGATCTTTAACACATGTCATGGGACATTGGTGTAATGGTTTTTTTTGCCCCCTCTAGGACAGCCTCGAAGTTTACAAGATCTGTGCCGAATTAGGATTCGTCAGTGTATTGGCCTTCAAAATTTGAAAGGACTGGATGAACTTCCTCTTGCAAAAGTCATGAAAGACTATTTGAAGCACAAGTTTGATGACATTTGAATGTTGAAAGTTCCACTCTTGAGGGTTTGAAGTAGGTGCTGCCTTGCCCCAAGTACATCCTATGCAATTCCCGATTTGAAATTTAAAGTCAATACGGGTATCATTATTTCTCCGAATTTAACAATTCCGTCTTATTGAGCATAATACTGGCCTGCTCTGGGAAGATCTGTGTTCACTTCCAAAAACAGTTCCAAGCTGATATACTTAACTGCCTGAGTTGGCAGCGTCTGTTCAGCTTGACTTCTGTTCCAATATAATGTTCAATTATTTTAACTTACTGCAAAATTCAATGAGCTGGAACAGGTAACATTTGAATGATGAAGGTTACAGAACAAGAGTGAATGAAGCAATTCTGTTTGAAAATATCCAAGAACATGTTACTCTGTTAGTTACTCTTACTCTGTATCAAGATGGATACAAGTTAAATGTTTCAAATCGAAATGAAAACAAAAGCTAGAAATGCAGAGCAGGTCATTCAGAATCTGTGATTAGGACGGAAAGTTGGCATTTTGTCCCAATGTCTTTCATGAGAATTGAAAAATGATAGAAATGGAAAATACTGGAGATGCACAGCAGGTCAGGCAGCAGAGGTGAAGAAACAAGCAGAATTCGTGTTTCAGATCAATGACCTTTTATTAGAACTGGAAAAAGATACAATGGATTTTAAGAATGAATTGAGGATAAGTAGGGGGAGTTTAAAATAAATACAAAAATGAGAATCATCCCCTATATTAATTTCAGGAAAATTAGGGTATGGAAAGGGGTAACAACAAGCAGCCCAACAAACTCTGAAAGTACCAGTGTAATGAATGAGTTACATTTTGCATTATTTCAGCCAAGTGAAAGATAGAACTGTTGAGGAAGGATGTGTGAATGACTAAAGCAGTAAGGGAGATAAAGAAACAGATTATGGGAGAGGTACCTTGACTGAGATGGCCATCTAACAAATATTCCACTGGTTCCTTTCTTCATTCCTTTCCCTTCCTCTTTACTAATTAATATGTTCATCCAATTTTGTTTCTCTGTTCTGATACATGTAATAGCTTAACATGTCTGCCACATCTAAGCTTTTGTATTTTGTCAAGAAACAAAATTTAAAGGTGCTAACGTGATTTGGGCTTTTATTGCAGTATTCACTGAACTTTTGTCTTGTCTTTTCCACCCCTTCCAAAACTTAATGTTGCCCTTCACTGTAATGCTCTGCTGTATTGTCTGTGATGCTTGCACAGTGGAGGTACTAAGTTATTGTAGATGCTTTGAACTTAGAAATATTGTTTAGGAGATGGAGGGAAAGCTAACCAGCATGTATATCATAATCAGATTTTCATATAAGTAAATCTGTTCATTCAACCTTGTTTTTTTCCTTGGTGCCTTCTCAGCAGTTTGTCTGTTAACTAGTATACCTTCTGTGTTACTATCTTACTCTTATCCATGCCTGGCTCTAGAATTGACATTTTCCATTCTGTCTGCACCAGGGCCTCATTAACTTGATCTACATTATAAGCTGACCACTATGCTGTGGTGTGATGTGTGCAGCCAGTTCATTGTTCCTTCTGTTCTTTAAGCATACAACCAACATCCATTGCAGCAGGACTGAAGACAGACCAGTGTAAGTGAGTCATTCTTTTGATGTCCACCAAATATTTGTCCTTAAGAGGTATTTCAAAGTAGAAGTATCCTAAAAGCTATACAAAATTCTGGAGTTGTATTCAACCTATGTTCTATATGTTTTGTTAGCATCAAATTTTAAGCAGAACATTTAGTAGTTCTCATTATGTACTAAACAGATCTCTGGCAATTGAATTTCCTAACTATTTGGAAACTTTTAGCAAGAATTGTTAATTGATATTTGATTACATGAGATTAACAGTTATGTTTTTAAAAAGCTATTTCGTAGCTTATCCTGTAATTTTAAGAAGAACGTGACAGAACAACAAAGCTGGGCAATATTTGAGGTAATATGAGGTCCGTATGGATTTCCTTTCTTTGGATTGCTGCCTTGTTGCACTTGAGAGACTTGAGTATTCTGTTGATCCCAAGAGCAATGCTGACAGGGGTAGTGGAGGGCACAGTTAAGACAGGTGCCCCAAATGATTAGCAACTGTAACATGGTGGCTGAGGCTAAGAAATTGTAGTCAGTTAGAAATCAGAATCCACTGACAAAATAGGAAGGCCCTAGATTCCTGTTTGTTCTCTTAGCCACTGTTACCTCTGTTCACTTAGACTTTAATAAGAGAATTAGGGTTGGTCAGCAGAGAAAATCCAATCAGATGAGGCATTTGGGTTGAAGTGTCAATAGATAAATAATAAACATTCTATATTAGAGTAGAATAAACTGTTAAGCAATTAATATGGAGAGACTGATCCAGATTTGAGTCTGTTTTGCTTAAGAAGTAATCAACAGTGCAGTTAAATGTTTCAGCCGGATACCAGGGAGCAGGTTACTGTTCTCCCAGGCTGGCAATGTTCGATTATTGGCCCACTGTTTTTGTCTCCCTTTCTGTCCTTTGTTTCCTTCCATCCTCAGTAAAGTAAAATGTGGTATGCAATGGGACTTGCTTAGTGTTTCAAATTTAATGAAACAATAGCTATGACTCAACACTGTAGGTTACAACAGTTGTTATGCGCTAAAGTAAGAATGTGCTTTAGCCAAAAAGATGTAAGAGACACTTCATACTTGTTGTTTGCCAATTCTGTGAGGCCTGTTTATATTTGAATTTATAGGTGGTGCCATAACAAAGCTGCTATGGTCCATGTTCTCCTTTCTTGCTCAGGTAATAATATGATCAGAAGTAGTGCTGAATGTTTACTAATCCTGTACAATGACATTCTTCTTCACAGATATAAGTAATTTCAATTTATTCATAACCATAAACACTTGTTTTCAGTAGCTTGTTGGCAATAGCTATGACGTGCTGCACTATAATAATTAACGGTCCCTGGTGAATGAATCAGAATTGAGTATGTCTCTGCATGTTGCCTTTGCAAAAGGCAGCAACTTCTAATATCATGCAGATAAGTGCATCAGAGCTACAGGCATTAGTGGTCAAAGCATCAGTGTCTGTCTGGCACATCTCTCCCTGGTCAAAAACCTGAATATTCCTCTTCACTGACTTACAAATAAAATGAACAAATAAATGAACAAGTCTTGGAGCTACAGCCCTGTAGAAATCCATAATTTTGTTTTACTCAACATTTTGAAAAAATAAAATACAATTTAAAGCTGAATTTGTTTCTGATCATTTCTTTCAGATAGCACTAATATATTTGATAGGAATACAAGTAATCAGGAGTATTTAACTGCATTTATTGCTATTGTGAGAAAGATATTGGGCAATGTTCTTGGTGGCTAACTTGTATTTTGTCTTGGCCTTGGCCTTGCCCTTGCTTAATCCGAAACCTACTGTTTTCTGCCCATAGCAGCCTATTCTCCAGCCAACTCTAGAGTTTGTTAATGCCCTTTGAAGCTACAGTGCATTTTCTTTGGCTGGGACATTTAGTTGATGTTGAGGTAGCACATTGTAGTGAAGGCTAACTGCTATCAAGACGTGTTGGCGTTCTTCATGTCTTGAAAGCTTGAGAACTATTTCTCTCCATCCCTACCCCTCTTTCTCTCTCTTTCTTTCTCTCTCTACCATGTGCAAGGAATTTTAGTAAGTGGCCTTTTGAGTGAAATAGACAAACCTATCAGAGTTGAACAACCTTGAAGACAATATTTCATCTTCCAGTCTTGTGGGTTGGGATCCAATCCTTTAGTGAGTACAGAGGTATATAAACATTTTTTTTTTTAAAGCTAGTAAGCTGTGATGCAAAGGGATCATAGATGTTATTTTGTACATTTTTCATCTTAACTTGAAATACCAAAGAGAAACTAAGATCTTAAAAGAATTCGTTGGATGAATTTTTGTTTGTACAGTTTTATAAACTGGTGATGTATCAACTGAACTATTTAATGTTTAATGACAATGGACCACTGATTTTTTGTAAATGTTTTGTGTTCTAAATGTCAACAGATTAATACATTTTTAGAGTTATTTAAATGCCACAATTCAATAAAATATTTCCTAAGTGTTACACCTGCTGTATTGTCTTTGTTCAGATTTCTACATATTTTGTGTTGTCAATACTAGTTACATTTACACAAAAGCCCTGCTAACCTCATCCTCATGATGTTAAGGTGCTTCTTTGAAACATAGCGTATCACTGCCAGAAAATAATTTTTAAAAGTAAAGCTGCATTGTAGCAGTGAAGTCCATCAATAATATTTGTGAACTTGCAGCAGTGTTTACCATCCATAGCGTGCACTGCAGAAATTCACCAAGGCTTCTTTGACAGCACCTTGCAAACCCATCACTGCCACCATCTAGAATTACAGGGGCTGCAGCCATGTGGGAATGCTACCATCTGCAAGTTACTCAGTATCCTGTCTTGGGAATATCATTGTTGCTCCATCCTCCAGCTTTGCTGGGTGACGATCCTGGAGCTGCCTCCCTAATGGCACTGTGGGCGTACTCATGCTAAATGGACTGCAACAGTTCAGGAAAGCAGATCTCTCACCACCACTCAAGAGAAGCACAAATGCTGGACAAGCTAGTGATGCTGTTCACTGCCCTCTGCCCATCCCCAATTGCCCAATAAATGCTGCCTGGTCAGTGATGCCGTTATCCTGTAAATGAATAAAGAAGGAAAAAAAATGATTTTAATACCCACAACCAACTTAAAGGAATAGATTACTATATAGTTGTGAAACTTTTTTAAAAGGGTAGTAATTGTTAGGATGTAACAAATGCGATTGCCAGTTTACACAGTAAGCTCACACAAATGGCAATGAGATAATAACTAGATCATCTGTTAGATGTTAGAGGGATGAATCCCTTGCTCTCTCTAGTGCTGTGGATCTTTTATACCCACCTCAAAAGATGCACAAGACCTTTTTTAATGCCTCATCTGAAAAATGATATCTTAGTCAACATAGCACTAGAGTGGTGGCCTACATTTTGTACAGGAGTCCCTGGGATCTGGATGAATTACTATGTTGGCTACTTAAACAGGTTCATGAAGTGCCTGGAGAGAGCAATGACTGCAGCTTAAAGATTTGTTATTCTGAGCGCGACTTGGAGCTCGGCACCCCTCCTCCTCCTCCCACAACTGTGAGGCGGTTGAGTGTCTCCAGGTTAGATGAAGCACTTTGTCATCTTTAGCCTTTTCCATGCACGCCTGTCTAGTCAAGGATCCTGACCTGAAACATCAAACTTTCCTGCTCTTCGGAGACAAAAACACCCAGGAAGTCATGGTTGAGTTGCGAGTACATCGTAAGGAAAGTCTTTAGTTGGATATATAACCCAATGAAGATGGCTGAGCAGAGCAGCCATTGTTGGTTTAGCAATGAGTAATATACTGATGGAACTAGCAGGCTCCAGGACCTCTGAATTGATATCACTGCCCTCGCAAGATTTGAAGATATCTGACACGGTGAAGATGGAGACCGTTCAACTTTTTCCCCTACCCACCACATCACCCAGGTCTCCCGTCAGTAGATAAATGTGCTGAGGATGTAAGTTTGATAGACTCAACAGTGTGGCATTCTCAGCCAGGTTGTTGTTGATCCACACTTGCTCCCTCAGCTTGGGCATTACTGCTGCAGCTTTTATGATGCAAGAGTTGATTTCAGTATGAAGTGGCAGATTTCTGGTGATTGTACCGCTGAGATGTGTGAAGCTATCAGTAGCCTCTAGATTGCATTGCTGCTGTAAATGGATGACTGCATGGTGACATCCTGGATCTGGATATTTATCTTCCAGATGCTGATGAGTAAACTAAACTCTTTCTAAGTGTGACAGAACCTGCCATCGAATATGTTTCTCAGTGTGGAATATTAGTTCAGTATCAGTAGTGTAGAACTGCTCTCTGCTGAGGACTTTGCTTGCCTGAGACCCTAGACAGAGAGACACCAAGCTGAGCAGCTTTTCTTCCGTTTTGGTTTTGTAAATAGATACCTTCAATAGATGGCCTGATGGCAGCAGTAAAGAGAAAAATGTGTCAAAAGATGTGTATCAGAAATGAACCGTGTTTGACGTCACTAAGAATTTTGAAGGTTGTCCCATCATAGCTGATCTTGCCGATCATGTTGTCATGGATAGAGCAGGCAGTCTACTGCAGTTATTCTGTTTTCTTCAGTTTAAGTAGATAGCCAGTGTTTATGTGATCACATGCTTTGGTACGAATAATTCAGACAATACAAAGTGGTTTCATTTGTTTTGTGGCATTTTGTAGCTGCCAGATGAAGAAGCTCATGTAAATTGTAAGTCTTCCAGTTCTGAAACCATGCTAGGATTTGGTAAAGATCCACTCAGCCAAGATGTGCAGTCTGACAAGGGCATTGACAAATGCTATTTTCATGATGCTGAGCAGAGAGATATTTTAATAATTGTCAGAATCACTGGAAGGGCTGTTGTTTTTGTATATTCTCACAATCTTTACTTCACACACATTCTGGGACACTGCATGTTTAATGATAGAGTCATAGTCTATGACAGTTTGCAAATCGAAAGTTCAACCCCTCATGTCTATGCCTGTCATCAAGCATCTATCTACTCTAATCACCTTTCCAAGTGTTTGGTCAAAAACCTTTATATGCCAAGGTTTCAAGAGTTTATCTAAATATTTCTTAAATGTCACAATGGTTCCTGTCTCAACAAAATTTCAGGCAATGAATTCTCTTATGACACTGATAGCAAGCCAAACCAAATCAGCCTCACTGTTTTAATTTCACGGTTGTGAATTCAGTGACATTCAGTGACCATCCACACTGCCTAATTGTTCATAACCAGGCCTTAAGAATAACAGATCTTTAACAATAACTTTATAGCTTGGGCAAAAATTAACAGACAGACATAGTTAAAGGATAAACTTTTTTTAAAAGTATAATTTTCTTGTTCAATAAACAATTTCAATGATTTATATCAGACCTTCATGAAATCCCTAGACAATGGGTTGTTCTAAGACTAGTAGAACTGCATACCTTGCCTGAGTTCCAAAGCCATCCATTATTGTAAAAACAGTTTCAGCAGACTTTTGGAAGTATTTAATTTTTTTTTTAACAGACCAGCATTCTTTTCTCAGAACTGTCAACAATTCAATACGTGAAGAGAAACTAGAGAACAAATCAAAACACCAGAAAACTTTGCTTCCTGCCAATCCATTCAGAACAGTTTCTCCCTTGATTGATCAATTTAAGGTCCAACCATCTGCGAACCCTGAGCATAGCAACAGTGTTGTGCCAATTTGTCTATCCCATTCTTAAATTGGTAATGGATTTACATGATCTTCCCAGCCTAGTTCTCAGCAAAAAATACCTGACTTTCTATTGTTCTCTGAACTTTCAACATCAGCTTATTTTAAAAGTTCAATTCCTAACTCCAACTGTCAGTTCCAAACCAAAAAAGAAAAATATAGTGATGATCTCTCCAGTTCTAAATACCTATCATCCTCTGGGACAAAAATAATAGTCATAAATTCCTCCTAAGCCGGCCGCATCTCACTTGGTAATCGGCCTCTCTGCTAGGGGGAAAAGGTTTATTCTAATCAATTTTATTTATGACTCATAACTGTATCAACCTCAATCAAATTCCCTCTTTGGCCTTTGCTGCCGTGAGGAAAATAAACCTATGTCTCTCAATTGTTGCAACACTGCAGCCTGGATAACATCCTAGTGGATGTCTTCCGTACCTTGCCTGGTGCAATCATATCCTTCCTATAGTGTGATGACAAGAACTGCATGCAGTACCCCAGCTTTAGCCTAACTAATGTTTTATGCAAGTCCATCATAACTTGCTTGCTCTTTAAATCAATGGCTCACATAATAAAGACAAGGGTTCCATGTTCCTTCTTACCCACCTTATCTACCTGTCTTAAGACCATAACACCATTAGATATAGGAGCAGAACTAGACCATTTGGCCCATGGAATCAACTCTGCTATTGCTGTTATATTTTTCAACCCCATTCTCCTGCCCTTCTCCCCACATCCTTTGATCCCCTTACTGGTCAAGAACCTGTCAATCTTTGTCTTAAATACACTCAATGATTTGGCCTCCGTAGCCTTTTGTGGCTGATGAGTTCCACAGATACATCACCCTCTTGGCTGAAGAAATTTGGCCTCGTCTCAGTTCTAAAGGGTCAGGCTTTCACTCTGAGGCAGTGCCCTCGGGTTCTAGTCTCTCTTACTAGTAGAAACATCCTGTCCACATCCACTCTGTCAGTATTCTGCAATTTCTGTTCTTATAGCTGTGGTCCTGCTTTTCTGGTCAAAACAATTTGCTTCTTTGTCTGCCTTCTCCTATTACTCTCACAATGCACTGACCTCTACATCACAGAGGCCAGGGACTGATGCCTGCCCCCTCGATTATGACCCCACACCTGATCAACAGACCATTTTCTCTTGGACCATCCATAACTATCACCTCAGGAGGCCTCCCACCCAGTTTCTAAGCTCATAATTCCCCAACCCCACAATGGTTCCATCTCCTTCCCAAAATCTACAAACTTGACTGCTTCAGTTGCCCCACTGTCTCTGTCTGCTGCTGCCCTGCTGCACACCGTGATTGTCTTCTCACCCTCCTCCCCCCCACCCTTGTCCAGGAACTCACCACCTACATTTGGGACACTGTCCACCTCCTCTGCCTCCTCCAGGACTTCCATTTATTCAGCCCCCAAAACTTCATCTTCACCATGGACATCCAGTCCCTGTACATGTGTATTCCCCACGCAGATGACTCAAAAGCCCTCTGTTTCTTCCTCTCCTGCAGGCCCAAACCAGTCCCCCCCAACTGACACTCTTATCCACTTAACAGAGTCGGTCCTTATCCTCAACAACTTTTCCTTTAACTCCTCCCACTTCCTATAAACCAAAGAAGTGGCTATGGGCACCTGTATGGGTCCATGCTATGCCTGCCACTTTGCAGGATATGTGGAACACGCCCTCTTCCACTGTTATACCGCCCCATCCCTCATTTCTTCCTTCGCTACATTGATGACTGTATCAACGACACCTCATGCTCCCATGAGGAGCTTGAACAGTTCATCAACTTTACCAACACCTTTCATCCCTAATCTCAAATTCATCTGGACCGTCGCTGATACCCCTCTCCCCTTCCTGGACCACACGGTCTCCAAATCTGACATCTATTTTCAAACCCACTGACACCCAAAGCTAATAAAAACCAAAACAGCTGCAAATGCGGCAAATCAGGAACAAAAGCAAAAAGTTGCTGGAAAAGCTCAGCAGGTCTGGCAGCATGTGTGAAGGTAAAAAAGGGATGAGGTGTGACTAAGTGAGGCAGGTAGGGGGATTCCGAGTTCAGGAGTGCAGGAGCCTCAGCCCTTGACCTTGAGCAACAGGTATGAGATTCTTGCTCCCTGTACGGTTGAGCAAAAGGACTGGACAGGATGAGCCAGCTGACCACGGCACCGTGGTGCAGAAGGTCATTCGAGAGGGGGGAAGCAAAAAGACAGGTAGTTGTTATAGGGGATTCTATAATTAGGGGGACAGATAGTATCCTATGCACACCGGATCGGGAGTCCCGCATGGCGTGTTGCCTGCCTAGTACCAGGGTGTGGGACATCTCCGACCGGGTTGAAAGGATATTGGAGCGGGAGGGGGAGGATCCAGTTGTTGTGGTCCACATTGGGACTAACAACATAAGCAAAGCTCGGGTAGAGGACCTGTTCAGGGATTATCAAGCACTAGGAAAGAAATTGAAGTACAGGTCCTCAAGGGTCAATCTCCGGATTACTGCCCGAGCCGCATGCCAATTGGCAGAGGGGAAAAAAAAGTTAGGGAAGTAAACACATGGATAAAGATTGGTGTGGGAAAGAGGGATTCCATTTCATAGGGCATTGGCATAGCTTTGGAACCGGGGGGAATCTGTACCGTTGGGATGGTCTCCACCTGATTCGATCTGGAACCAGTGTTCTAGCGAAAAGGATAAATAGGGTGGTCAGTAGGACTTTAAACTAGTGAGTCGGAGGTGGGGGGGGAAGGGAAAGTGAAGGAGATGGAGTATGGAGTTAAATGGAAAGATAAGCAACAGGATAGCATGTGTACAGGTGGATTTAAGCTCAAGGCAGACTAGGAATACAGCAAAAAGGAAGGATAGCTTAAGACATCTTGGGATTTCCAACCTCTCTAGTAACGATAAGAAAGCTCGCATTAAGACACTTTATCTAAATGCTTGTAGTATTCGCAACAAAGTAGATGAATTAACAGCACAAATCCTCTTGAATGATTATGATGTGGTAGGCATCACAGAGACATCGTTGCAGGGAGCTCAGGACTGGCAGTTAAACATCCAAGGATTCACAACATATCGAAAAGACAGGAAGGTGGACAGAGGGAGTGGAGTTGCCTTGTTAGTTAAGAATGGAATTAAATCTGCAGCACTGAATGACATAGGGTCAGAAGATGTGGAGTCTCTGTGGGTGGAATTGAGGAACCACAAAAGGCAAAGAAACTATAATGGGAGTTATGTACAGACTTCCAAACAGTGATCAGGACCAGGGGCGCAAGATGCACCGAGAAATAGATAGGGCATGTCAGAAAGGCAAGGTCATAGTGATCATGGGGGACTTCAATATGCAGGTGGATTGGGTGAATAATGTTGCCAGTGGATCCAAAGAAAGAGAACTCATGGAATGTTTGTAGGATGGCTTTTTGGAACAGCTTGTGATGGAGCCCACAAGGGTGCAGGCTATTCTGGACTTCGTGCTATGTAATGAGCCTGACTTTATAAAAGACCTTAAAGTAAGGGTACACTTAGGAGTTAGCGATCATAATATGGTAGAGTTCAGTCTGCAGTTTGAAAGAGAGAAGGCAAAATCGGATGTAATGGTGTTTCAGTTAAATAAAGGTAATTACAGGGGCAGGAGAGAGGAATTGACGAAAATCGACTAGAAGCAGAGCCTAGTGGGGAAGACAGTAGAGCAACAATGGTAGGAGTTTCTGGGTGTAATTGAGGACACAGTACAGAGGTTCATCCCAAAGAAAAGAAAGATTATCCGGGGTGGGATTAGACAGCCATGGCTGACAAAGGAAGTCAGGAAATATATCAAGGAAAAAGAGACAGCCTATAAAGTGGCCAAGAGCACTGGGAAATCAGAAGATTGGGAAGGCTACAAAAACAAACAGAGGATAACAAAGAGAGCAATAAGAAAGGAGAAGATCAAATATGAAGGTAGACTAGCTAGGAATATTAGAAATGATAGTAAAAGCTTCTTTCAATACATAAGAAACAAACGAGAGGCAAAAGTAGATATTGGGCCGCTCCAAATTGATGCTGGAAGGCTAGTGATGGGAGTTAAGGAAATAGCTGAAGAACTTAAGTACTTTGCATCAGTCTTCACAGTGGAAGACATGAGTAGTATGCCAACAGTTAGGGAGAGCCAGGGGGCAGAGTTGAGTACGGTAGGCATTACAAAAGAGAAAGTGCTAGAAAAGCTAAAGGGTCTAAAAATTGATAAATCTCCTGGCCCCGATGGGCTACATCCAAGAGTTCTGAGGGAGGTGGCTGAGGAAATAGCGGAGGCTTTGGTCGTGATCTTTCAAAAGTCACTGGAGTCAGGGAAAGTCCCAGATGATTGGAAGATTGCTGTTGTAACTCCCTTGTTTAAGAAAGGATCAAGGCAATACATGGAAGATTATAGGCCGATTATCCTAACCTCGGTAGTTGGTAAAATTCCTAGAATCCATTTTCAAGGATGAGATTTCTAAATTCCTGGAAGTGGAGTGTCAAATTAAAACAAGCCAGCATGGTTTTAGTAAGGGGAGGTCTTGCCTGACAAACCTGTTAGAATTCTTTGAAGAGGTAACAAGTATGTAAGACCAGGGAAACCCAGTAGATGTTATCTATCTAGACTACCAAAAGGCCTTTGTTACGATGCCTCACGGGAGGCTGCTGAACAAGGTGAGGGCCCATGGTGTTCAAGGTGAGCTACTGGCTTGGATTGAGGATTGGCTGTTTAATAGAAGGCAGAGAGTTGGAATAAAAGACTCTTTTTCGGAATGGCAACCAGTGACGAGTGGTGTCCCGCAGGGTTCAGTGTTGGGGCCACAGCTGTTCACCTTATATATTAATGATCTGGATGAAGAGACCGGGGGCATTCTGGCGAAGTTTGCCGATGATGCGAAGATAGGTTGTCAGGCAGGTAGTACTGAGGAGGTGGGGAAGCTGCAGAAAGATTTAGACAGTTTCAGAGTGTGGTCCAGGAAATGGCTGATGAAATTCAATGTGAGTAAATGTGAGGTTTTGCACTTTAGAAGAAAGAATACAGGCATGGACTATTTTCTAAATGGTGAGAAAATTCGTAAATCAGAAGTGCAAAGGGATCTGGGAGTGTTGGTCCAGGATTCTCTAAAGGTTAACTTGCAGGTAGAGTCCTTAATTAAGAAAGCGAATGTAATGTTGTTGTTTATCTCAAGAGGGTTGGAATATAAGAGCAGCAATGTGCTTCTGAGGCTTTATAAGGCTCTAGTTAGGCCCCATTTAGAATACGGTGTCTAGCTTTGGGCCGCACACCTCAGGAAGGACATACTAGCCCTAGAGTGTGTCCAGGCGGAGATTCACATGGATGATCGCTGGAATGGTAGGTTTAACATATGATGAATGGCTAAGGATCCTGGGATTGTACTCATTAGAGTTTAGAAGGTTGAGGGGAGATCTAACAGAAACTTACAAGATAATGTATGGTTTAGAAGGGGTGGACGCTAGGAAGTTGTTTCCGTTAGGTGGGGAGACTAGGACCCATGGGCACAGCCTTAAAATTAAGGGGGTAAATTTAAAACTGAAATGAGACAACATTTCTTCAGCCAGAGAGTGGTGGGCTTGTGGAATTCATTGCCGCAGAGTGCAGTGGATGCCGGGACGTTGGATGCCTTCAAGGCAGAGATCGACAAATTCTTGATCTCAGAAGGAATCAAGGGCTACGGGGAGAGTGCAGGGAAGTGGTGTTGAAATGCCCATCAGCCATGATTTAAATGGCGGAGTGGACTTGATGGGCCGAATGGCCTTACTTCCACTCCTATGTCTTATAAAACAGAGTTAATATTTTGGGTCCGGTGACCCTTCCTCAGAACTCCTTCTCTCACTCACTTTCCTGCAAGAATGCAATCCCTTACTCTCAATTCCTCCACCTCTGCCGTACCTGCTCCCAAAATGGAGCATTCTACTCCTGGATATTCCAGTCATCCTCCTACTTCAAGGACTGCAACTTCCCTCTCTGTTGATCAAAAACGCCATCAACCACATCGCTTGCATTTCCCGCACTTCTGTGCTCAATTCTCTTTCCCCTGCCACAAAAAAATACAGAATCCCTCTTGTCCTCACATACCACCCAACAACCTTCACAGGCAGCGTATCATTCTCCATCATTTCCACCGCCTACAATCCGATCCCACAACTAAAGATATACTTCCCTCCTCACCCCTATCTGCCTTTCGTAAGGCCGGCGCTCTCTGCAACTCCCTCGGCCGCTCCACACTCTCCACTATCCCCACCACACCCGGTACCTTTCCCTACAACCAGTGCTACACCTGCCCCTACACCTTTCCCTCACGGCCCAAGACAAACTTTGCATATCTGACAGGGGTTTACCCGTACATTCTCCAGCCTGGTCTACTGTATCCATTGCTCGCAATGTGGTCTCCTGTACTCCAGTGAGACCAAGCGCAGACTCGGTGACCAATTCATGGAGCACCTGTGCTCTGTACGCGATAATCAACAACACCTTCTGGTCACTAACCATTTTAACTCCTCCTCCCACTCCGTGGGCAATGTATCCATCCTGGGCATCCTCCGGTATCACAATGATGCCAACCAGAAACTGGAGGAACAGCACCCCATATTCAGCCTCAGGAGTCTACAGCTGATGGCCTGAACATAACATTCACCAGGTTCAAAATCTCCCCACCACTGACCGCATCCCGTGCCCAGCCCTCCCTCTCATCCCACCTCCTTGACTGACAACCTGTCCGTCTCTTCCCTCACCTGTCTGCCCCACCCTTTTCACTGACCAATCCCTCCTACCCCCTGCCTGCACCTACCCATCACCATCCCACCTAACTTCCCACAGCCCCATGCCTCCTCTATTTATTTTCCAGCTCCTTTCCCTATCTCCAGTCCTAATGAAGGGCCCTGTCCCTTGCTCTTTTGATGCTGCCTGACCTGCAATGCTCCCCCAGCTCCACACTTCTCTGATTCCAGCATCAGCAGTTCTTGCTATCTCCAAGTAAATATTTCTATTAAATGGTCTAGTAATCTAAAGCTGTCTGTTGAATATCGAGAGAGTTAAATACCTTTACATATTAATTTCTTAATTAACAAAGTCGCCATTGCCCTTCTGGACCAAAGGGCTGCTTTCTCAAAAGGAGAGGTGAATGATGGTAGTTTAACTTGTGGGTCATCAAGCCCCAGGTGAGGAGGGAGATTGAGAAGGAAAGTCCTTCACAGTAACCTCAGCTGTTGTGGGAATTGAACCCGCACTCTACATCGTAAACCACGAGGCTTTCTCTTCACAACTTTGAAGGACAGCTTTGTTTAAGTAGCCACTAGATGGTGTTTGTTGATCAGTTTTGAACCATTCACCCATGACACGAGTGTGACTGCAGGAGGCACCATCTAGCTGTCCACTTGTGATTAATCTCATTTCAAACTGTGCCTAATAATTTCCTGTAACCAGAATGACACCTGCCTGTCTGTGTCGTGGAACTGCTCAAATTATTTTGCTATGTGGAGAGAGGATGTTGGCGGGAAGCGGATTTGTACTATGGATTGCCAGCTAGGCAGTAGGGAATAAGCTTTACCGGGGATTTAGGATCCCAATATCAAGCTGAAAAGTGCCTGCCAGTTTGCAGTTTCCCCCAGCAGGAATCACACAGCTGTTTTACTTCAGGCGACCCGTAATTTTCACAGAATGTTACAGTGCAGAAAGAGGCCATTCAGCCTGCTATGGCTGTGCTGGTTCTCTGTGCATTTTGACTTGGTACCAAGGTTCTGCCTTTTCTCCATAATGAAACATTTTCCAGCTGCAAACTTGCAGGCTATTAAGTATGGCCTTGGTGCAGGGCTCCTGATAATGCCAACCCAATTAGAGTCCAGGATTTCTTTAGCTTCAGCCCTCAGAAGGCTCAGTGAGAGAAGTAGGTGCTGCTGACGAAAGTAGGAAACGTCAGCTGCATTGCAAAACAGCGGCACCCTGAGACGGGTATGTTGAAAGTAACATTTAAGGGCCGAGGACGGTAGATGCAATAGGCCAGGAAAACTCTTCTGGAGGAGATAACAAGGTGTAGAGCTGGATTAAAATGCTGGAAAGTGTTGCATTATGGAGAAAAGGCAGGACCTTAGTACTAAGTCAAAATGCACAGAGGATCAGTGCAGGCATAGAAGGCTGAATGGCCTCTTTCTGCACTGTAACAATTCTGCAAAAATTAGGGGTTGCCGGAGGTAAAACGGTTATGTGATTCCTGCTGGGGGAAACTGCAAACTGAACACAGCAGGCCAAGCAGCATCAGAGGAGCAGGAAAGCTGACATTTCAGGTTCTGAAGAAGGGTCTAAACCCGAAACGTCAGCTTTCCTGCTCCTCCGATGCTGCTTGGCCTGCTGTGTTCATCCAGCTCTACACCTTGTTATCTCAGGTTCTCCAGCATCGGCAGTTCCCACTATCTCTTCTGGAGGAGTATAGGCCTCGTAGAACAGTGTAAACTTTACCTTTTGGTGACCAATCTCCTGTTTGGACCTGAGTGTTTCTAGATCTGTTGGCTATCAGAGGCAGTCTGCCTTGAGGAGAACAACACTTTGCAAATTGGCTGCTTCCTGGGAGATGCCATAAAATGGCCAATAGTTAGACCCTCAGCTGCCAGCTCCATTGGAGTGGACTGAGAAAGATCCCAATGGCAGGAACACATTGGGCAGTCAGTGGAATTCAGGCCATTGTCTCACTAAATCCCTTTCCCAGCAAGTGACGCTGGGTTCTTTTGATTTTACTCCCCATTACGGATTAAGCTTCTTCCAAATTGCATCCAATGTTCTGCCTCAGAAGCCTTTCCTAGGATTGTATCCTTGCTCAGTGCTTCCTACATAATGACAGTGCCGGTGTAGTTCAAAAATATTTCAGATGCTTTGGGAAATCCTGAAAGCACAAAAGGAGCAAAATAGATGAGTCTTTTGACTTTCTCTGTGTGAAGTACAGCCTATTGGCCTAGGATCTCTCAATTCACCAATGATCCCCATCCTGAACTTTTTGATTCCATTTAAAATGATATCTGAGATTGTGAGCTTTCTCGCAGCTGATGAACCTGAGCTGATCAAACTATCCCTCCCTCACTCCTCCTTCCAACACTTGGATCAGCCTTGCTCTTCTTGCCTAGTTCCTCCAGGATAGGTTACTCTTGCTTCACACACAGACCAGAACTGCTTTTAATGTCCTATATCCTCCTGTCAACTTTAACACAACAGGGCAATTTCAACCATTTAAAATCAGGAATAATTCCTACTTTATTTATTACCTCATAACATTTGGACAAACAGAGCAGGACTTTCATTCCTCGAGGGTACTGTCACAATGAAATGAGATCTCTACCCATGACCCTGTAAACAGTCATGTGAATTGAGGCTATGGGGTCTCAACAGTGCTCTAAAAAAGAATCTGAGCTGTGTTTCAGCAGGAAACTGTTTCACGTCCTTTGGACTTGGAAAAGCTAGGAGGTGGGGGAAGAATTTTATTGTAAGGCCTTTGATTGTACTGAGACCTCAAAAGTCATTCATGCCTGAGGAGACAGAATTGGATTATTTTCTCATTTAACAGGGACCATTGCCTGACCTCCCAGCACTGTTCAATGACCACTGACACCCTCTGATGTTTAACCCAGGAACTGAAAGGATGCTGGGACAGTGGTGTCCACTTCTAGTTCCATACAGCATTACTGAATGGACAGGTGTGAGGGAGGGTAATCCACTCCAAAGCTGCTGTCATGTTGCATTCTTCCCATCTTCCATCTGAACTCAATTTGCCACTGAGAGCCCAAATACAAAAAGCAGTCAGATTCTCCTCCATGAGATCCAAGCTGTCTGACCTGACTCCAAAGTCTCCTTGGTTTGATGTTATCTGAGGGTTTAATCACATTCCAAAGAGACTGAGTTTCTTACTTTCAAGCCCCATGAGGACACGATATGATCTTCAAAGAGTTTTAACTCTTTTTCCGAATCCCTTACTGAATTTGATTAAAACTGATTTGCTGAAAGTTGCACTGTCTCTGTCTCTCTCTCAAGTTTACACCTGCTCCTCAGAATTCCTTTCAAGTGTTTCTGTATAACTTGAGTCAGCCCAATGTTCTCACTCTCCCTGTTTCCCACATCCCTGTAAATCCTTCTTGTTTTGTTATCCTCCTTTCTAATTTTTTTTCTTAAAAAAAAAACTTATGGTGTAGCCCTCTTTAATCAAGAATCTGCACACACACACACACACAAACGGCTGTTGAAGCCTTTCTAGTTATCCTTGAGAATGTTTTCCTTACTATCCCTAGGTCAGTGAGAGTTCTGAGGGTTAGGTCCTGGATTTTCTCAATCCTTTCAGTGGTGAAGACCATTTGTAACACTGATGCTTTGATTATGTCTCATCAATAAATTAAACCAATCGAGCAGCATGAGTTGTCAGAGAGAAGGGAAAAGAACTGGGAATGTTAGAAGTTTGAAATCAAAGCTGGAAAACACAGCAGGTCTGCCAATCCTTGTAAGAGAAAAGAGAGATTAATGTTCCCTTGATTGAGCTTGAACGATAGTTTCAGCTTCTCAAAAATCAGAACTGAACATTTAACCCATTAAATTCTCTATGACTGAGACAGCATTCCTGATGCAGGTACCCCCACTCCGAGCACCCACAGCTTGGTTCAGTCTGATTAAGGCATCGGCCATCTCCATAAGTTCATTTTGTTAAACTGACACCTGCTTGTTCGACTGCTTATTTACACCTCCCTCAGTGTTACTGTCCAGTGACTTTGGAACATGAACTCGAGGACTGTGTAAAACCAGTCACTACTGCCCTGACTCCAACTTACCTACTTGGCAGTTAGGCTGAAATTATTCCTCAAGCCAGTTTGCAAGTGAAACACAGGCTACTAACCCCAAATGTCTTTGCAATAAATGAGGCTGTACTGTATACTGTACCCTTGTACTCTATACATGTTGTATTCTCTATACCTGTATTGTATACTGTATATTTATATTCTATTCCTGCTATATGCTTGAACTATACATACGTTGTATGCTGGATACTTGTACCGTATACATGATATATACTGTACACAATGTAAAACATACTCAGGTAGCACTGGAAACCAAGCCCTGCTATTCCTAGAATGTCACAAAAGCTGAAGAATTTAAAATAAGTACCAGAAAATTCCCCAATTTACCGGTCCTTCAGACGGAGGTTGATAGAAAGCATGGACCTGATTTCTGTACTAAAGAAGAATTATTGTTTAGTACAAGCAATTAGATTCTAGCTACAAGTATATGGTTATAAACCATCAGCAACACCATAAATTAAAACTCCAATCTCCTTATAATGCTATAAATTAAAGTTCTAATCTTGTTACATGTACATAAACAAACCAGATAGGGCAAAATAAATTATTGGCAAAGGAAATCTGGGAGCCAGATCAGTGGTTTCAGTTCACAAGTTACTGAGATAATTTTTATGACCATTATGCTTGTTAGATTGCTGCTTTTCTCACCTCTTTCTCCAATGCTTCCACTGGTTTGAGAGACAGAAGTTGCCTGGTTAGCTTATAAAAGGTTTATACTCATGGCTTACAACGATCACTGAAGGAAAAATGAACTGATTTTTCTGCTGGTTTAAAAGGAATATTACAGCAGAGAACAGAGAAAGTTTCTAAGCTGGTAGAGATCAAATCCCTTCTATCTTGCCTCTCTGTGCTTTGTTCCCAGCTCCAAGCTGTTCAGTTACTTGCAAACCAATCACATAATTGTTGGCAGACCTAAGGCTTTTGTCATGGAGAACCAGTCACTCAACCAGAGTGTGTTTTGATGCAGAGGGATCTGGGTGTCCTGGACATAATGTTACAAAAACTATTCTGCAGATGCAACAGGTAATGAGGAGGGAAGATGGAATTTGGAATTTATTGCTAAAGAAATAAATATAATATAGGGATGTGTTGCTGCAACTGTACAAAGGAACAGTGAGACTGCATTTTGAGTATTGTGTACAGTCTTGGTCTCCTTACTTAAGGAGGGATGTAGTTGTACTAGAGGCGGTTCAAAGGAGGTTGATCTCAGCTGAGGGATTTCTAATGACGTAAAGTTGAGCAGTTTAGATCTATACTGTCTGGAGTTTAGACGAAGAAGGAGAAGAGATTTAATGGAGATCTATAAGATGCTAAAGGGGATTGACAAATTCAATGTAGAAAGGATGTTTCCTATGTTGGGCAATTTAGAATGAGAGGTCGTAGTTTTAAGATAAGGGGTAGCAGATTTAAAACAGAGAAGAAGAGAAATTAGAGATTACAAGGTATAGAGCTGGATGAACACAGCAGGCCAACCAGCATCAGAGGAGCAGGAAAGCTAACGTTTCGGGCCTTGACCCTTCTTAAGGCCCTTTTTCTGCTGTGTTCATCCAGCTCTACACCTTGTTATCTCAGATTCTCCAGTTCCTACTATCTCTGTGTGTTGTATGCATGTTTTGTATACCGGATGCCTGTAACTGTGTAAAATAAAGCTAGGGAATATTAAGTTCTGCCCACATCAGCTCTGCTCCCAGTCTCTCAAGTATTATTCATAGTTAAACAGGCAGTCATGCTGGAAATAGTTGAAGTCTGACATAAATTCTGTGTTTCTATATTGAGTAGTGAATACAGAATCATTGCAACTACAGCAAAGAAGCAGACCATTCACACCATCACTAGTGCTAGTGCCACCACTTCAACTGAAAACTGCTTGTTCTGCCTTCATTTCCTTTTGTATTAATTTTGTGGCAAACCCCTTTCAGATTTGAGATGGGGATTTACTGGAAAAGCAGTGGATTTTCAGTCTGAAATATTTCAAATGTTTCTAACAGATCACTCCTCTCTCTTTTTTCAGTTCCACTCATTCTTCAGACTTGACTTTGATTTAAATTCATTCTTGGGCTGAGGGTATCACTGGCTAGACCACCCCTAATTGCCCAAAGGGCAGCTAAGAGTAAAATGCATTGCTCTGGGACCGGAGTCACCAGGATATGACCGGAATCTCTGGATAATTCAACCAGGCCATTCCTTCCTCATGTGCTTTATACAATTTCTAATTTGCTGTGAAATTTAATTTGAAGTATACTGCCTCTATGAATACTTTCCTTAATTTATTCTGCAGCATACCACCTCCTGATTTCTAGATTTAGATTTTTTTTAGATTTTGGATTTTATTGTCATGTGTACTCAAGCACAGGAGTACAATGAAAAGTGTATAATTTTGCCACAACATAGCACCACTGGGGGCAGGTGATAGCCTAGCGGTATTATCGCTGGACTGTTAATCCAGAGAGCCAGATAGCATCTGGCCAACTGGGCTCAAATCCTGCCACAGCGGACTGTGGAATTTGAATACAATAAAATATCTGGAATTAAGAATCTAATGGCGACCGTGAATCCATTGTTGATTTTTGGGAATAAAAGCCACCTGGTTCACAAATGTCCTTTAGGGAAGGAAACTGCCATCCTCACCTGGTCTGACCTATATGTGACTCTAAACCCACAGCAATGTGGTTGACTCTGAACTGCCCCCTGGGTAATTAGGGATGGGCAATAAATGCTGCCTCGCCGGCGATGCCCTAATCCCGTTAATGAATGGAGAAAAGGTTTTAGGTCCCAAGGTACAAAGCACAAAAAAAAACTCAAGTACAGAGCAGTAAGAGAAATGAGAGTTAAAAAGTTAAGTATTAATTCATTGTATATTAGAAAAATAAAGAAATCGGTAATAGTTTATATAAGAGTCTTTCATAATTTAAACCAGGAAAATAAAAAAATGGGTTAAAAGTTCAACAGCCTTTGAGGAGTCCTCCACTTACCTCACTTTGCTGTCTGTTCTTGGCACTGCCATCGCTGCTTCATCGATCTCCCCTGGTAACCTCAGGAACATGTTCGGCAGAATCCGCTCACACGCTGAGCTGAGGCATCGCCATGGGCCACGAGACATGCTGCTGAGAGACCAGACTGGGAACCACCACGAGCTGCTATGACCCACCAGAGACTAGGCTGTGACCCACCACGTGCCACCAGGAGACCAGGCTGAGACCTGCCAATAGACCGAAGGAGGGAAAGAGAGTAATAATAGGGGGGAAAAAAATAAGAGAAGGAAACAGAAGGAGCGGAGGAGCTCCGGTCTGAGAACTCTACTCTGCTGTCATTCTGACCTCCTCCTTGGTTGAATGTATACAGCTATGGGTACTGGGTGGTGGCAGTGGGTGTGCCATCTTCTTCCTATAAGTTAGAAATAATAACACCTTAGGTGTCAAATGCAGGAGCTTCATGCCCTATATTTCCTACACCTCTCCCTTAGCTGGACACTGCTGCACTGAGACACTGTTACAGTACTTCACACATAACTGGGCTACAGCAGTAATTGTGGCACCCCAAATATTTAATCTCATAACATTGGCTTCTAGCTCCTTATAATAGAGTAGAAGATTGAAAATCTGCTTTTGTTTTGGTGAGGTCAGCTAATTTAAATGGCTTACAATTACTTTCAGAATTCAGTTACTTTCAAAATTGAGATAACAGACATAGGGGAGGAACATTGCCGTGGGTTCAGACTTAATATGGGGGCTGTGGGGCAGCGGGCTACTAATCCACAACTCCAGGTTAGGTTTCTAAGGAAATCAGTTCAAATCCCATGTGGTAATTGGTTAAATTTGAATTCAATAAAAAGGATCAGGAATTAAAAGCTGACTTATTAGTGACCTTATAACCAGTGCTGGTTTTTGTAAAAACCTGTCTCGTTCACGGATATCATTTAGGAAGAGAAATCTGCTGTCCAAACTATTGGCCTGGCCTACATGTGATTCCAAACCCACAGCAAAAATGGTTGATTCCTAAATATCCTCTGGGCAAATAAGGATGGGGCAATAAATGAGCTGAATATAATAGTAGTTTTACCATAGCTGGAGCAGTTTGTTTCATGATTCATTGGTAGGGTGTGATTACTTTAGAGAGAGTGCAGAGAAGATTCACTGGGATGTGACTTGGGCTGAGCATTTCAACTAACAAAGAGAACTTGATAGGCTGGGGTTGTTTTCTTTAGAACAGAGGAGGTTGATGTCGGGGAACTGACTGAGGTACACAAAGTTCTGAGGGAGATAGATCAGGAGAAACCTTTCCTTTTCGAGGTGAAGGCACAGTCTTAAAAGGAAGGAGGAGGGGATTTGAGGAATTTTTATTTCACCCAGAGGGTTGTGCGGTGTCTGGAACTCTCTGCCCAGGGGAAGGTAGAGGAAGAAACTACCAATGACATTTAAAAACTGCTTAGGTGAGCACTTGAAATGCCAAAATGTAAAATGTTACAGACTGAGTGCTGAGAAGTGGGATTAGAATAGATGAATGTCTGACACAATGGGCTGAAGGGCCTTATTCCATGCTTAAAAAGTCAATGACTTTATGATGCCCATGAACAAATAAACATGATTTCCCTGGCATGCCAGCTCCCTTCCATGTCCTAACCAGCTAGCAGTCTGATCTGTCTTCAATCCTGGAATGTGGGGTGCAAGTAGTAATTTTCTGTGCAAAACTTTATCAAGAATGTTCTGGGATAATAGGAACTGCAGATCCTGGAGAATCCGAGATAACAAAGTGTGGAGCTGGATGAACACAACAGACCAAGTAGCATCTTAGGAGCAGGAAAGCTGACGTTTCGGGCCTAGATCCATCAGAAATGGGGGAGGGGAAAGAGTGTTCTGAAATAAATAGGGAGGGGTGGGGAGGCGGATCGAAGATGGATAGAGGAAAAGATAAGTGGAAAGGAGACAGACAAGGCCTGCTGTGTTCATCCAGCTCCACTCCTTGTTATCAAAAATGTTCTGAAAGTTTAAATGAAAGACAATGTAGGAGTTTCATTGTGTACCATCGGCACCAGGTTCAAGAAGTCTGTGCACACAAGATTCTCTGTACCAGACCCCACTGGTAGTGTTTCAGCAAGTTATTGCCACACAGGTTCCATTCCAACCTTCGCCCGAGACCCAATCCCACCGTGTCACTTGTTACTGATGTCAGGCTAATGGGTCTAATAGGACTTTATTAGGAACTGGTATTGAGTGTGAACTGGAGGATACTCTATCTAAACTTGCAGCACAATAGGGTCAGGTTTTAGTGGCATTGCTGCTGTTTGTAAATTAAAAACCTTCAGAAGTGAAACACTGAGTGCCTCTGTGGATGTTTAGCAAAAGGTTTCATCAATGGACCTACTTAGAAAGTTTATAAATTCTAAATGCATGGATTTAATTGTGCTAAATGGTCCATACTCTAATTCAATTACATTCTTCAGAAACTAATATTGTTCAGGTGCACAGCTTGCAAGATTGGAGCTTAGGTTAAAAATCCTTTTTCCTGCTTTATTAATTGCACTGTCTGCTGTTTGACAGGGGTTAATTCCACTTTGTACCAGGAATGTTGCTGCAATGGGTCAGGTTAAATATCCTGATCCCAGTGTTATTAACAAAAATCCCTCTGTGACTGATTAGGATCTTTCAAATAAATGGACATTTTATGGTTCTTAGCCTGGTGTAGAGCACAGCACACAATCACATCCTTTACTGGCACCAAATACAACAGAATGGCAAAGCTGCAGAGAGAGCCACTTCCTGTTTTTAACATTTATACTTGGAATATGAAAGTGAGAATTAGAAAAGAAAAACTTGAAAGATAAAGCATCAGTACAGGATAAAGTTTGGAATACAAAACTGTACACCAATTCTGATGATTACAATAGATCAATAATTGGGAGACCTAAATTTTAAACTTTCCAGAATCATTGAGAAATAACACCTGCTTTTGTTGCATAAAAACCAAACCACTGGCTTCCTCGAAGTGATACATGCAGTTTTTAAAAAATAAAACATATCAGGCTTTGTAATTCGAAACCTTCAAGACAAAGACTTAAACAAAACATTTGGATAATCGGAGCATAAGCTGTGGATCAAAAGCAAGTAAATTAGATTGAGGGGTAAACCAGTCACCATCAGGCTGCAGATAACACGGTGTAGAGCTAGATGAACACAGCAGCCCAAGCAGCATCGGAGGAGCAGGAAGGCTAACGTTTCGGGTTAGGACCTTTCTTCAGGAATGGTTTATGAAGAAGGGTCCCAACCCGAAATGTCAAGCTTTCCTGCTCCTCTGATGCTGCTTGGCTTGCTGTGTACATCCAGCTTTACACCATGTTATCTCAGATTCTCCAGCATCAGCAGTTCCTACTATCTCTCACCATCAGACTGCAGACAGGGTATGGGCTGAAGGCTCTCCTGCTCCTGTGGTTCAGGGGGCTGAGCACTCGGTTGACTCTCTGTAAGAGAGTGTATATGGAAATAATCCCTCAGCATCCACTATGCCAAGCCCCCACCCCCGCTTTCCCCCCACCCACAGGATCTGATATGTTTCAGTGAGATCACCTCTGATTCTTCTAAAGGATCCAATGGATACAGGTCCATCCTGTTGAGCCTTTGCGCATAAAAAAACCCTTCATTCCCGCAAGCAGTTGATTAAATCTTCTCTGAGCAGCTGTTAATGGAGATTTGGCTCTCCATAAGTGAGGAGACCCAAGCTGTAAGCAGATTTCCTGGTGCTGTCTCATTCATGGCCTGTACAGTTTTAGCAAGATTTCCTTCTTTTCATATTCTATTCCCCTTGTAATAAAGAGCAACATTCGACATGACTTCCGAACATTTCTGTGCCTACAGGCTAACCAGTTATGATTTACCTACCAGGACAATTAAATCTGTCTGGACAGCTTTTTTCAATCTTTCCATTTAAGTAATATTCTGCCTTTCTATTCTTCCTGACAACCATCCTAGCTGTGAACGAGGGCTCAGGAGAAGGCTGGTGAGAAGGAGGAGTGAGCCATAGTGGGAAGGCCAGGGAGCACAAGAGGCCATTCCAAAGTGGCACTGTTTGGGTCAGGTTAGCCCAGCATGAAACTATAGTATAATAAAAGACCTCATTAAATGTAAGCTATGGCCCCATTGTTCCCATAATGCTAAAGTGTAATGGTGACTTGCTACACAATGAAGTAAAGGAAGCAAGACAATGAACGTTGACATCTAAAGGCTGTATATTTAGGCCCAGCATCTACAGACCAGTCATTTTCACTTTGGTGGTGGGGAAGCATCAGAAACAATGATTTGGGATAGAATGAAGAGTCTTTTGAAAAATGTGGGTTTTTGAAAGAAAGCCAGAATAGATTTTTTAATTGAAAAAATATGTTCAACTAATTTACCAAAGAGGGTTATTTAGGGTAGCACTGTTGATGTGGCGTATATAGGCCTCCAAGAGGCTTTTGATACAGTTCCACACAACAGACCCGTGAGAAACGTTGAGCTTGTGGAATTAAAGAAGCTGGAGCAACATGGATACAGAATTGGTCAAGTGACAAAAAAAAAGACAGTAATGGTCATTCAACATTTTTATGGGCTGGAAGCGTTGAAATTGGGACCCCAGCTCTTCCTAATATATTTTGATGACCTGGGATAATTTCAAAATTTGGGGATGATAAAAAAAAACTCAGAAGCAGCGTGAACTATGAGAAGGACAGTGTGAAACTCCAAAAAGACAAGTTGGAATGGACAGTGAGGTGGTAGAGGCTCCATACAGAGAAGTATGAGGTGATGCACTTTAGCCCAAAGAATGTGAAAGACAATGTAAATTAGGGACTAGAAGCCTAAAGGGAATGGGGGAATCAGAGGGACCTGGTGTATATGTACATAGATCTTTAAAGGTGATAGAGCAGGTTGAGATAGCAGTTGGTAAAGCATATAGTAAATAGGCAGAAACTGTTCCCACTCATTAAAGGATCAACAACAAGAGGGCACAGATTTTTAAGTGATTTGCAAAACAAGCAAATATGATTTTGCTGCTTTGCGTGGTTAGGGTCTAGAAAGCACAGCCTGACCGTGGAGTGGTTATTTGAGGCAAGGTTATTTGAAGTGTTCGAAGGAGAATTAGAGGTCTTATTTGAAAAGGAGCTGCATGCAGTGTTAAAGGGAGGAGACAGGAGAATAGTATTAGGCAAGATGATTCTTGGAGGGATAGTAATGACACAGGGGGCTGAATGGCCTCTTTCTGTGCTGTGATAATTCTGAGTATTCTGAATGATAATTTTAAGGTGAGTACAAAGTCAGGGAAGTCTTATAACAACAGTATGGAGTATTTGCACCTAGACTACTGAGCATAGTTTTAGTCTCCTTATTCAAGGACGGAAATACAGTCCTTGGTTTGAAAGGCGTTCACAGGAAGTTCACTCAGCCAATTCCATATACAAAGGGGTTGTCTTATGAGGGAACGTTGAACAGTTTGGGCCTACACTTATTGAAGTTTTGATGAGTGAGAGGTAATCTTATTGAGAGCCTCAAGAGTTTGACAGGGTTGATGCTGACAGATGTTTCACCTAGTAGAGAAACATACAGCTCACAAACATCAGCTAGAGATGAGGGTTTCTTTTCTCTCAGAGGATAGTCAGTCTGTTGAATTCTCTTCTGCAGAGAACAATGCAAGTTGGATCATTGAATCATTTAAGGCTGAGTTAGACACATTTTTAATTTACAGGACAATCAAGGGTGATAAGTGCAGATAGGAAAGTGCAGTTCAGAAGGTAAGAACTAGCAATTCAGCCCCTCAAGCCTGCTCCACCATTTAATACTGGCTGATCTCATCTTGGCCTGAACTCCACTTTCCTGTTCACTCCCCATAGCTCTTCAACACATTAGTAATTAGAAACCTGTCTGTCTATCTCCTCCTTAAATTCTATGGATTCATGACCCTTTGACAGAAGTAATTTTTCCTCATCTCCGTTTTAAATCTGCTTCCCCTTATCCTAAAACTATGACCTCTTTTAGTTTTAGATTGCCCCAGATAGGAAACATCCTGTCCATGTCTACTTTATCAATCCCCTTTAGCATCTTATCTACCTCATTAGATATCCTCTCCTCAAATCCCACTTCATATGATCAACTCCTCATCTCTAGAATAAATCTAGTGAACCTCTTCTGAACCTTCTCAGATCACAGTCAGTTCAGCCACGATCTTACAGAATGGCAAAACTTAAGGCCTGCATACTCCTGCTCTTATTTCTTGCATTAACCTTCACAATTTGATCTTCTTTGCTTTTGTGTTCTGTGTCACCCATAATAAAGCTCAAAATACTGTCAGCCTTTTATCTATAGTAGTATAGTATCACTGAACTTTCAAAGAATGATGCTTGCATCCCTGGTTTTCCTCAACTTTTTGTGAACTTCATTTGAGTTTAGCCTCTAATGGATTATCTCTCAGTAATCCATGTTGTTGGATTACTGCCCATTATCCTTAGCTGTCTGTCCTCCTCCAGCCCATTACAATTTTCCTCACTGACACACCTCGTCCTTCAGCATTGTTTGCAGATTTCGAGATTGTGCTCCCAAACCCAAAGACACACTGACCCTGAGTGCGCCCAGGACTAAAGTGGTCTTCCATTCTCCCCTGACACCCCACTTGCAATCGTTCTCCTCTCCAGACAGCCCTCTTGTTGTTTACTGTCTGTCGACCAAGTTTTTTTCCGCGTCTCCGGATCACACAAAACCTTCTGAGAACAGGGACCAGTTTTTGTTACCATTTGTAAAAATTGTTGTCCATCTGTGAAAGTTTAAAAAGAACCAGAAAGGCAGAACTATTCCGAATTGTCAGAAAGGTGAAGCATTCCAACAAATTATATTCATGCTTTGAAATGGGATATCAGGCCTCTTAGTATTTAAAAAGATGCATTCATGCATGGAATTGAAGATTAGAAGTGCAGTAATACATTTCTAGAAGGCAGACTGCTCCCAGAATAATGTACCTGAGACAGGTCACAATGACACAACATGCATTAGCCTGTAAAATACTGAGTACAGCATCTATTTCTGTCATAACTGGAAAACAAAATTACACAGAATCCCCCCCATTTCACAGGCAGTGAGCACAAGTCGTTCCTCTAATAATAGCTCTCAGTTTCTGGTTTACATAACCCAAGTCCTGTCGCTAGAGCATTGTTGAGATGGTAATAGCAGATTGAGGTTTCCCACAAAACCAGATCTTCAATTACAGTGATAGACTTTCCTGCGAAATGCCATCAGCAGATACTCATCTTACTGCTTGTAATTCATCTCTTGCCTCTTGCTTGGTTCTCAGAATCTCACCAGGTAATCGCCATTCCACTCCTTTTCCTAATGAGCCTTTGTTATAGCTTTGCACCATGAATGCACACGAGTTCACTGAACTATAGAATTATTAGGATACAAAAGGAGCCCATTCAACCCACTGTGCCTGCACTGGTTCTATTATGTCGTGCCAATCTCCTGCCTTTTCCCCATATCCCTGCAGACCATTACTATCAAATGCCCCCTTGAATGCCTCAGTTAAACTTCTCTCTACATTTCCAGGCAGTGCATTCCAAACTCGCTGTGTGCTAAAGTTTTTTCTTACATCAGCCTTGTGTTTTTGCACATAAACTTTCTCAATTTTGTTCTTTTATAAACAGAAACAGCTGAAATGGCATTTCTGAAGAAGGGTCCAGACCTGAAATGTCAGTTTTCCTGCTCCTCCGATGCTGCTTGGCCTGCTGTGCTCTACGCCTTGTTATCTCAGATCTCCAGCCTTCTTCCCTCCAGGGAGAATAGTCACAGCTTCTTCAATCTATCCTCATAACTGAAGTTTCTCATTCTTCATTCTTGTAAATCACTTTCACACTCTCTTCAACATATTAACATCCTTCCTACAATGTGGCACACACAATACTCCAGCTGGGGTCTTGTGCAAGTTCAACGTTACCTCCTTGCTCTTACACTGTATTAGAGTTGATGTGGAGGTGGAGGTGCTGGTGTTGGACTGGGGTGGACAAGGTTAGAAGTCACATGACACCAAGTTATAGTCCAACAGGTTTATTTGATATTCTTCATTCCCGATTTTAACCCTGGCTGGGTTTTAAGATTGTTAGGATGTTTAGCTGTTGTTATGGGAAGAATGAAACTTACAGCTTTTTTTAACAGCCAGACTTCATGACCTTAGCAAAGAAACATTGAAAACAGAAGAAGGAGTAGGTCATTGGGCCCTTCTAGTCTACTCAACTATTCCATACGATCATGGCTGTAAACAACCCACTTTTTCCCCAATTCCCTTTAACCCCTTTGGCCCTAAGAATTACATCTCCTTCTCAAAAGCTCCAACTGCTTTTTGTGATGAAGAAATTTCTCCTCATCTCAGTCCTGAAAAGCCAATCCTGTATCCTTATTCCTGTTGCCTGTTTGTTGGCGAGGGTCAGTAGGGAACATCACAAGGCCAAGTAACAAAGGGATTGGGTTCCAAGGACAATCATGTAGAGGGTATTCCATATTTATGAAGGGGGCCATCTGTGATACAGGTGATCAAAACTCTCCTTACGTGTCCTGCAGAATCATAGAAACCCTACAGTGTGGAAGTAGGCTATTCGGCCCATTGAGTCCACACCAACTCTCCAAACAGCACACAAACCACCCTTACCCCATGCCTAACCCACCTAGCATGCACATCTTTACACACTATGGACAATTTAGCATGGCCAATCCACTGACCTGCACATCTTTGGACTGTGGGAGGAAACCGGAGCACCCAGAGAAAATGGACTAGTAGTATCATCACGGGACTGTTAATCCCAGGACCCAAATACCATTCTGGGGACCCAGGTTTGAATCCCACCACGACAGGTGGTAGAATTTGAATTGAATAAATATCTGGAATTAACAATCTAATGATGATCATGAATCCATTGTCAATTGTCAGATGGGAAAAAAAACCCTATCTGGTTCACTAATGCCCTTTAGGAAAGGAAACCGCCATCCTTACCTGGTCTGGCCTATATGTGACTCCAGACCCACAGCAATATGGTTCACTGCATAAACTGCCCTCTGGGCAATTAGGGATGGGTAATGATTGCTGCCCAGTCAGCGACACCCTCATCCCATGAAAGAATAAAAGAAAAACAACCCACGCAGACACGGGGACAATATGCAAATTCCATATAGACACTCGCCTGGGGGTAGAATAAAACCCATAATCCCCGGAGCTGTGAGGCAGCAGTACCAACCACTGAGCCACCAAGCTGAACCTGTCATGCTCCAGACTCCATCAAGGAAAGAGAGATGGATCTTTGAATTCCTCTGTAGGTTGCAATGGTTTCACTTTACAGACCTGAATTGAGTTACAATTGGGACCCAATAACGTTGTTCATACTCTCTTGGCACAAATCAGTGTATGTAGCCTTGGTGGAAGTGAAAGATTTGAAGCAAGAAAATGAAGTGGCCATGCTATTTGCTGCTTCTGATGTGTCCCACCAGGAGGCCATGATGACAAGGACATTGGTAGGCCCAGGGGCAGGCTGTGCCAGAAAGGACACTGATGCAGGTGAGCCATACAGCAGTCAGGAAATGATGACCATGACACTGAGTTACAGCTGATTGAACATTGCTTTCAGGATCTTTGTGCCTGTGTTTTAAATGCCTGTTCTGACTATTGCTTAAGGGTCCTAGGACCATGGAACAATCTTACGATAACACCATGGAGCTATTTCCAGATGAAAACAACAGTCTGGGCTGAATTAGGCAGATGGATAGATAAAGGGATAGGTAGAAGGTCAACAGATTTCAGGGGGCTTTAACAACATAATGAAAAGTTTAGAACAGGGGTAGGATGTGATGCTGTTCAGCTGGTCAGTACAGACGCGATGAGCTGAATGGTCTCTATCTGCACTATAGAATTCTATGATTACTACCCACCTCTTACTATTGTTTTCAGGGTAAATGTGCAATAAAGAGAGTTGGACAGAAGCCTAAACTTGAAGACAGTTTCTGACCTTGCTTCCTTCTCGACTAGAGTCATACAGCACAGAGACAAATCCTTTGATCTAACTCTTCCATGCTGACCAAGTTTCCCAAACTAAACTCATCCTATTTGCCTGCATTTGGCCCATATCCTTCTAAACCTTTCTTATTCATCTACCTGTCCAAATATCTTAAAATTACTATAATTGTGCCTGCATGTACCATTTCCTCTGGCAGTTCATTCAACATATGAACCATCCTCTGTGTAAAAAAAGTTGCTCCTCAGGTCCCTTTAAAATATTTCTCCTCTCACCTTAAAGTTATGCCCTCTGGTTTTAAACTCCCCCAGCCTAGGGTAAAGACGTTGACTATTCATCTTATCAGTGCCATTCATGCTTCCGATGCTCCAGTAAGAATAAGCCCGGGGTGGCAATGGCCTAATGGTATTATCACTGGACTGTTAAACCAGAGACCCAGATAAAGTTCTGGGACCCAGCTTCATTCCCACCATGGCAGTGAGAATAGGCTCAGCCGATCCACCCACTCCTTGTAACTCAGGCTCACCAGTCATGGTAACATAGAGTCATAGAAACAGGCCCTTTGGCCCAACTTACCAATGCCACCCAGTTTTCACAATTTAAACTAGTCCCATTTGCCTATGCTTGGTCCACATCCCTCCATACCTACTCCATCCATGTACATATCTAAATGCTCCTAAATAATTAAATTGTACTCACTTCCACCACTTCCTCTTGCAGTCAATTCCAGACACCAAATTCTGTGTAAAAAAGATGCCCCTCTTGACACTTCTGTATCTCTCCCCTCTCAACTTAAACCCATACCCTATAGTTTTATTACGAGGAAGTAGTGTTGGCTGTCTAACTTATTTATGCTTCTCATGATTTTATAGACCTCTATAAAGGTCACCTTTCAGTCACTTATGCTCCAGGGTAAAAAGTCCCAGCATATCCAACCTCTCCTTACAACTCAAACCTTCCAGTCCAGGTAGCATCCAAGAAAATTTCTTCTGCACTCTTTCTATTTTAATAATATCCTGTCTATAGTAAGGATTCTCCTTTACCTTATCTGCCAAAGCCATTTCATGTCTGGTTTTGTCTTGCCTTCCTAATTTCTCTCTGAAGTGTACTCTAACACCCTCTGTAGTCCTCAAGGAACTCGATTGATTCCTGCAACCTAGACATGTCATGTGCATCCTTCTTTTTCAAGACCAGTGCCTCAATAACTCTACTCATCCAGCGTTCCCTACTCCTGCCAGCATTACTCTTCACTCTAACAGGACCATGCTAGTCCTGAACCCTCATTAACTCACTTTTGAAAGCCTCCCACTTACCAGATGTCCTTTTGCCTGCAAACAGCCTCCCCCAGTCAACCTTTGAAAGTTCCTGCCTAAGACTATCAAAATTGGCCTTGCCTCAATTTAGGACTTTAACTTGTGAACCAGGCCTATCCTGGCCCCAAAGTTCTCCCCCACTAGTAGTTCTGTTACTTGCCCTGCCTTATTTCCCAAGAGGATGTCAGGTTTTGCCCCTTCCCTAGTATGACATGAGAAATTCTTCCTTAACACATTTAAATTTCTTTCCCTCCAAACCCTTAACATTATGACAGACTCAGTTGATGTTTGGAAAGTTAATATCTCCCACTACAACAACCCTGATCTTCTTGCGGCTATCTGCGATGTCCTTACATATTTGCTCCTCAATCTTCTGCAGACAATTGGTGGGCCTACAGTACAACGCTATCAAGGTTTGTATTTCTTAGTGCTACCCATATAGGCTTAGTGAACGAACCCTCAAGAATGTCTTCTCTCAATACGGCCATGATGTTCTTCCTAAACCAAAATATAACTCCCCCTCCTGTCTCACCTCCCCTTCTAACTCCCCCTCCTGTCTCACCTCCCCTTCTAACTCCCCCTCCTGTCTCACCTCCCCTTCTATCCTTCCCGTAGCATCTGTACCCCAGAACATTCAGTTGTCAGTCCTGCCATTCCCTCAGCCATGTTTCTGTAACAGCTATAATATTCCAGACCCAAGAACCCATCCATGCCCCACGTTCATTTGCCTTACCTATCAGGCCTCTTGCATTGCAATAAATGCAGTTTAACCCAGACAACTCTTGCTTTCTGCCATTTCCTTGCCTGCCCTGTCTAGTGCTAAGATTGCAAACACTGCCTTTACTATTTAACTTACTCTCATTAATATCTGTACTGTCTTCAAACTTCTTTCATCTCCCTACTGCTTTGGATCCCATCCCGCTGCCAGACTAGTTTAAACTCTCAAGAATGGCTCTAGCAAACCTCTCCACCAAGATATTGGTCCCCCTCCAGTTCAGGTAAAATCCGTCCCCCTTGTACAGGTCACCTCTACCCCAGAAGAGATCCCAAAGATCCAACAATCTGAATTGCGATCCCCCTCACCTGCTTTCAAGCCACACAGATTCATCTGCCACATCCTCCTATTCTTAGTCTCACTAACATATGGCACTGGAAGTCATTCAGAAATTACTTACTGGTGGTCCTGAATTCTAACTTTCTGCCTAAATCCCTATAATCAGGACCTCAACCCTTTTCCTGGCTATGTCATTGGTACGCATGTGTACAATGATCTCTGGCTGCTTGCCCTCCCTAAGAATTTGATGTTATTGCTCAGGGACCTGTTTGACCCTGGCACCTGGGAGGGAGCACACCATCCTGGAGTCTCAATCACAGCCACAGAAATGTCTCTGTGCCCCTGTCTAGAGCCCCCTATTACTAACGCTCGCTTGGGCTTTGCCTGGTCCTGGCCTACAGAAGAGCTAGTAGTGGTGCCGTTGGCCTGGTTGCTGTTGTTAAACTTCCCTGACAGGCTATTCTGCCTAACATTATCCAAAGTATCCCCGTTAGAGAGAGGAATAGCCACAGGAGACAGCTGCACTAACTGCCAAGAGAGGCAGGCAGTCACCCGACTGAACCTGCAGTGTGATCACATCACTGTAACTAGTGTCTGTCACAGTCTCTGCCTGCTAGATGTTCCTCAGTGAGTCAAACTGCTGCTCCAACCAAACAACGCAGTCTGTGAAGATTTGCAGCCAGTCACACTTCTTGCAGTTATATGTCGTCATTATCTTCAGGAATAGTGCCAGAAGACTGGAGGATAGCAAATGTTGTCCCCTTGTTCAAGGAGGGGAATAGAGACAACCGTGGTAATTGCAGACCAGTGAGCCTTACTTTGGTTGTGGGTAAAATGTTGGAAAGCATTATAAGAGATAGGATTTATAATCATCTAGAAAGGAATAACTTGATTAGGGATAGTCAACACGGTTTTGTGAAGGGTAGGTCGTGCCTCACAAACCTTACTGAGTTCTTTGAGAAGGTGACCAAACAGGTGGATGACAGTAAAGCGGTTGATGTGGTGTATATGGATTTCAGTAAAGCGTTTGATAAGGTTCCCCATGGTAGGCTATTGCATAAAGTACAGAGTCAAGGGTTTGGGGGTGATTTAGTGGTTAGAAACAAAAATAGGCTAGTTGGAAGAAGACAGACGGTGGTGGTAGTTGGTGGGAAATGTTCATCCTCGAGTTCAGTTACTAGTGGTGTACCACAAGGATCTGTTTTGGGGCCACTGCTGTTTGTAATTTTCATAAATGACCTAAATGAGGGCATAGAAGGATGGGTTAGTAAATTTGTGGATAACTCTAAAGTCAGTGGAGCTGTGGACAGTGCAGAAGGATGTTGCATGTTACAGGGGGACACAAATGAGCTGCAGAAATGGGCTGAGAAGTGGCAAATGGAGTTTAATGTGGAAAAGTGAGAGATGATTCACTTTGGAAGGAGTAATGGGAATATATTCAGTATTGGGCTAATGGTAAGATTATTGGTAGTGTGGATGAGCAGAGAGATCTCAGTGTCCATGTATGTAGATCCCTGAAAGTTGCCACCCAGGTTGATAGGGTTGTTAAGGCGGCATACGGTGTGATAGGTTTTATTGGTAGAGGGATTGAGTTTCAGAGCCATGGAGGTCATGTTGCAGCTGTTCAAAACCCTGGTGTGGCTGCACTTGGAGTTCTGGTCATCGCATTATAGGAAGGATGTGGAAGCTTGGGAAAGGGTGCAGAGGAGATTTACCAGGATGTTGCCTGGTATGGAGGGAAGGTCTTATGAGGAAAGGCTGAGGGACTTGAGGCTGTTTTCATTGGAGAGAGGGTGTTAAGAGGTGCCCTAATAGAGACTTACAAGATGATCAGACGATTAGATAGGGTGGACAGTGAGAGCCTTTTTCCTCGGATGGAGATGGCTAGCACGAGGGGACATAGCTTTAAATTGAGGGGTGATAGATATAGGATAGATGTCAGAGGTAGGTTCTTTACTCAGAGAGTAGTTAAAGGCATGGAGTGCCCTGCTTGCAACAGTAGTAGACATGCCAAGTTTAAGGGCATTTAAAATGGTCATTGGATAAATATATGGATGATAATGGAATAGTGTGGGTTAGATGGGCTTCAGATTGGTTTCACAGATTAGCACAACATCGAGGGCTGAAGGGCCTGTACTGTGCTATAGACGCCAGGGACATTAGAATGCTCTCTGCTCTCCCACATCTTCTGGGAGGAACACACCGCTGACCTACCTGCCATCTCTGACCCTTCACAGTAAGGCAAAGAACAGAATTTTACCTCATTGCTGATTCTTTCCTCAAAGCTCAGGATTACCCAAAGCCAAATTTTAAACCTCCAGCAGCACTTCACTGCAAAGCAGCTCTTTTCATTATGGCTGCTCCAAAGATGGCCACTCCACTGTAGCTTGCCTCCATTTTATTTGCTCCTGGGCAGTCACTGGTGACTGAGTCAACTTCTCCCAGAATCTTCCTCGTTTGCTTCTTCGTGGCACCAACATCTTGTAAGTGTTTTCTGCATTCTTTCCAATTTAATAACATCCTTCCTTTGGCAAGGCAACCAGAACTGTACACAGTACTCCAAAAGTGCCCTCACCAATGCCTTGCACAATCTTAACATGACATCCCAAACCCCTGTGCTCAATGGGCTGAGCAATGAAGCCAAATATGTCAGATGTCTTCTCCACTACCCTGCCTACCTGGGACTCCACTTTCAAGGAACTATCTACCTGCAACCCTAGATCTCTTTGTTCGACAAAACACTCCAGGGCACTATCATTAAGTATGTAAGTCCTGCCCTGATTTGTCTTATCAAAATGCAACACATTACATTTATCTAAATTAGATTCCACCTACCACTCCTCGGCCCATTGCCTTAATTGATCAAGATCCCATTGAGCTCTTAGAAAGTTTTCTTCACTTTTTATAATACCACCAAATTTACTAGACATGCTTCCTATATTTCATCCAAATCACTTAAATAAATGACTAACAACAGTGGACCCAGCCCTGACTCTTGCGGAACATTGCTAATTACAGCCCTCCAGTCTGAAAAACAACCCTCCACCAACACTGTCTACTACCATCAAGCCAATATTGTATTCAATTGGCAGGCTCTACGTGATCTAACTTAATTAAACAGTCTATTGTGTGGAACCTTGTCAAAAGCTCCTAGCCTTATCTGTTGGTTGACGCTTAAATTTGCATCCAGTGTGCCCATATGTCACCATTTGTTCATCGTTTCCTGTATTAAGACCTTTCCCTTTGGCCTGCAGTCTACTGCTGAGTTAACACAGTTTCCAAAATTTGAACGCTTGCCACCATCAGCAGTTTAAAATACACTTTATCTGCCTAGTGATATGACTGGCCAGATTATGATTAAGGTGAAGACAATCCCATTGGCACAGAGATAATGGGAACTGCAGATGCTGGAGAATCCAAGATAACAAAGTGTGGAGCTGGATGAACACAGCAGGCCAAGCAGCATCTCAGGAGCACAAAAGCTGACGTTTCGGGCCTGGACCCTTCATCAGAGGGCCTAGGCCTGAAACGTCAGCTTTTGTGCTCCTGAGATGCTGCTTGGCCTGCTGTGTTCATCCAGCTCCACACTTTGTTATCCCATTGGCACAGATCCTATTTTCCTCAGTACCAGTGCCCCACAAATCAGAACCCACTTCTCCAGGCTTTGAACCATGCGTCCATTTTTCTAATCAGATTTGACCTGTGCCAATTTGCATGTGTAAATAATGTTGAGATTGTGCTAATTAATTTGATGCCTATCTCCTCACAATGTGTATGCAGAATCCTTTACTTTATCTGCCTCTGTCATTGATACCTACGAGGATCACAGCAACTGGATCCTCCCTCTCCCACTGCAAGTTCTTATCCTGCCCAGAGCAGATATCCCAAACTTCTACTTTCATTCCTTTTGAGTGGTTTCCTGGACCGTGGTGTGATAGTCAGTGGGCTCACCCACACTGCAGCCCGAGCTCTTTTCCAGTCAAGCTGAAAGCACATCAAAACTCTACAAAGGCTCAGGATCCTGTACTCCTCCTCACTGAGTCTCCTTAGCTACCCCACTCACAGTCACACTCTCCTATCCCCGAACACTGAACAAATCATGGACACAATAAGAGATGTGACTGCCTCCTGGTATTTGCCTCCCTGATATTTCACAGTGTCTGTAGTTCAGCCTCCAGTTCATAGAAGTCTGAGCAGCTTTGGCTCAGAGTTTAACAATTACCACAGAAATGTTTCCCTTTGACCAAACTGGTATTGAGGAACTGCTGCATACTACAACCATGACACATCACCTGTCCTGCAATCATTCATATTTTCCAAAGTACTACTTCATTATTTTATTCAAACAGTATTTTTAAGAAGGTTGTGGTTGTTGGACATTGGTTATTACAGCTCTAGGACATCTTTGTAGGAGATCCTCAGGGTAGTTGGTCCTGGGATACTATCTTCAGCTGCTTCATCAATGCCCTTTCGCTCCGTCATAAGGTTGGAGGTGAGAATGCTCGCTAATGATTGTGCAACAGTCAGCACCATTCACAGCTCCTCAGATACTGAAACAAGCCATGATCAAATGCAACAAGACCGGGGCAATATCTAGTCTTGGGCTGAAAAGTGGCAGTAATATCCATGCTACACTAATGGTAGGCAATGACCATCACCAATAAGAAACAATCTTACCACTGGCCTTTAACATTTAATGGTGTTACCAACACTGAATACCCCACAATCAAAGTCCTGGGGGTTACCAATAAATAGAAACTCAACTGGACTCACCCTATAAATACAAGAACAGGTCAGAAGCTGGGAATACTGCAGCAAGTAACTCACTTTCTGACTCTCCATAACCTGACCTGTCCACCATCTCCAATTGGCTGGTTGCCTAGCTGGGACCTACTTGTGCCTTCTGGAATCTTTTAGGACTTATTTCGTTAAATACACCAGAATGTATGAATATGCAGAGGATCACGTGCTAGCAGTGACAGGAATTCCCAGCACAGTTCCTCACTTCTAACAAAGGGTCACTGGACCTGAAACATTAACTCTGATTTCTCTCCACAGACACGGCCACATCTGCTGGAGGTTTTCCGGTAGTTTCTGTTTTTGCTGCATTCCTTGTGCTTTCCTTTATTCTGGTGTTTCATTGTATATATGGTAGAAGATGTTCATTTACACACACTTCCATCAAGTGACAATTGTAGTTTAGATTGGAGGTGCATGCTTGCTGTATTTTAATCTGTAAATAACTGGCAGTCTGGAGTAAAGATTGGCATCAAACCAATGCCAAAATTTACCAACTGCTTACCCAAACTATAATATCCCCTACACCATCCTCACTCCAGCTCATTCTTGTCCCCTGTTCCCCTTACCCCTATTGTTTCTGAGCCTTGTGAGTGATTGTTTCCAACCCATTCTGCCAGACTCCTACCGGTGAGCATGTAGTAGCGTTCTTAAAGACATTTGGTCCCATGATGAGGATAGTTAGGTGTTGGATATTAGATTAGGTGTTAGATGAAGAGCCATTAAATTGTGCCCTTTCACATTGTCAGTTAGACTTTAAACAATACAAAGCTATTGAGCAGATCCCAGGGCAATTTACATCCGTGTTAAAATGAGTTTTATTTTAATTTAACTTTTAGGCTGCTTGGACAGACAGACAGACGTCACTGCCATGTACTCCTAAACAAGAGGCATTTCTCATTCAAGGCAGCTACTTTGATTGACAACGCATTGTGACAAGGGAAGGTTCAGAGTTTCAGGTTAAGTTAGGAGTTAAGGCATTTGCCTCACTTAGTTTTCCCCAGGATAGTATGTCCAGGGGTTTTGGAGATATCAAGGCAGCAAAGCAGAGAGATTTGTTTCTGATAGAAGGCCTGTGAGAGACTGTAAGGTCCCGTATGGCCAAAGACGTCCTTGTGAACAAGGTTATTCCTAGTTATTTCAAGGACACTGCCTTGTTTGAGAGGTTAGTCTATAACAGGTACTGGAAGATTCATAGAATCCCTACAGTGTGGAAACAGATCCTTCAGCCCAACAAGCCCACATTGCCCCTCAGAGCATCCGACCCAGACTCATTCCCCTATAACCCACACAATCTATGCATCCCTGAACGCTACAGGCTATTTAGCATGGCCAGTCCACCTAGCCTGAACATCTTTGAACTGTGTGAGGAAACCCACGCAGAGACTGGGAGGATGTGCAAACTCCACACAGACAGTTGCCAAAGGATGGAATCGAACCTGGTCCCTGGTCTGTGAGGCAGCACCGCTATCCACTGTACCACTGTGCTGACCATTGTTTAACTATATGAACAATCCTAAGGATTTGATTGAATCTTGCAATGATTTTATTGTTCATATATATTAAAAAAGAGTTTGCTTATGAATGATTCCTTGCTTCACTTGAATACCTACTGAAACAATTGACAGATTGCATATATTGCACAAAGTCAGGCTGGAGTCCACGATCCCTAGGCTTCAAAATCAATGCAATAGCCAAATAGATAAGAGAATGTGCACGAGTGTGAGAGATTACAGTACACAAAATAAATAACTAACGTTATTAGACCATAAGATGCAAGGCCAGAATTAGCCCATTTAGATCACTGTGTCTGTTCAACCATTTAATGAGGTTATAGTTGATCTGATAATCCTGAACGTCACCTTACTGCCCTTCCATATAACCATTGATTCCCCTACTGACTAAAAATCTGTCTATCTCGGCATTGAATATAATTAATGACGCAGCCTGAGCACCCTCTGCAGTAAAGAATTTCACAGTTTCACTATCCTCAGAGGGAAGTGGAAAGATTAGAGCCATAGCACTATTATGGAGGCCATTCAGCTTGCTGAGCCCATGTCTGCTGTCTGCAAGAGTAACTCAGCTAATCCCAACAAAACAGAAGGCCAGGAGGTCTGGCAGCATCTATGAAGAACAATCAGAGTTTTTGGGCCCAGTGACCCTTCCTCACAGCTGATGGTATCTAGGAAAATGTCAGTTTATATGCAAAAGATAGGGTGGGCGCAGAGGGTAAGCAGTAAATGATTGGTGGGGTAGAGCCAAAAGAGAGAGAAGAATGGTTAGACAGACAAAGGAGTTGATAGCTAATCCCAATCCCTCTCAAACCACCCATCTTTCCCCATAAATTTCACTCTTCAGATACTAACCAACCCCTTGTTGACAATCCTGACTAAGTCTGTCTCTGCCACAGTCTCAGGCAGCACCGTCCAGAATTTAACCTCTTTCACCACATGATAACACTTTCCCCATGTCATATTTGGTTCTTTTGAAAATCACCTTAAATCTGCATCCTCCACAAGTGAGAGAAATTTCTTTCTGTCAACTTTGTCCAGACTCTGATAACAAAGTGTGGAGCTGGATGAACACAACAGGCCAAGCAGCATCTTAGGAGCACAAAAGCTTTTGTGCTCCTAAGATGCTGCTTAGCCTGCTGTGTTCATCCAGCTCCACACTTTGTTATCTCTGATTCTCCAGCATCTGCAGTTCCCATTATCTCTGTCCAGACCCTTCATGGTTTGAACACTTTGATTAACTCTCTCACCTTCAGAGATTGCTCAAATCTGTACATAACTCACATTCATCATACCTGAGACCATTCTCATGGGTGTTTCTGGACCCTTTCCAATGCTGCATGAACTATATGTATTTTTTTGGAGTTTAATCATAGATTCATTGAGTCATTTGGTACAGAAGAGGCCTTTCAATGTATTGAGTCTGTACCATAGAAAGTACATGAAACACTAACCCCACTTTCCAGGGCTAGACCCACATCCTTGACAGTTATGACATTTGAAAAGCTCATCTAAGCACTTCTTAAAAGGTCGTAAGGTTTCCTGTCCCAATTACCATTCCAGGCAATGCATTCCAGATCCCTACCACCCACTGGGTGAAAAGGTTTTTCCTAAAATCCCCCATCAACATCCTGTCTTTCATCTTAAAAATTAAACCCCTTTGTTACCGACCCTTCAACTCAAGGGATGATTCCAATTATCTTATAATCTATCATGTCTCCCTCAACCTTCTCTGCTCCAAAGAAACCAACCTGAGCTTATCCAGCTTCTCTTCATAGCTAAAATGCTCCATCCTAGACAATATCCTGGTGAATTTCCTCTGCACACCCTCCAGTGCAATCATACCCTTCCTATAGCGCAGTGACCAGTGCTGCACACAGTACTACAGCTGTGGCTTAAACAAATACCTGTATAGATCCAACAAGGCCTCCCTGTTCTTATAGCTTATTCCTCTACTGATAAAGGTAAGCATCCCTTATGCCTTTTTAACTGCCCTGCCATCTTCAAAGATATGTCGACAAGCACCTCAAGATCCCTTTGACCTTCCAAGTGTCTTGTCATTCATTGAGTAGCCCCTTGCCTTGTTCCGTCTTCCAAAGAAAGCATCACCACACATTTATCAAGGTTAAATTCCATCTGCCAATGTGCTACCTAATCTGTGAATATCCTGTGATCTAATGCTTTCCTCCTCACTGTCAACCACTTGGCCAATCTTTGTCATTCGCAAGCTTATCAACCCCCATTTTTTCATTTTTCTTGTTCATTCATGGAATGAAGGTACCGCTGTCTAGGCCTGCATTTATTGCCCATTGTTATTTGTTAAGAGTCAGCCACATTGCTGGGGTCTGGAGTCACATGTAAGCCAGATCACATGAGGATGGCAGTCTCCCTCCTGAAATGGTTTTTCTCAGCAAGCAGCAAAGATTCATGGTCTTCATTAGATTCTTAATTCCAGATTTTTATTGAAGTCAAATTCCATCATCTGCTGTGGTAGGATTCAAACCCGGGTCCCCAGAACACTACCTAGGTCTCTGGATTAACAGTCCAGCAATAATACCACTAGGTCGTTGCCTCCCCCTTGACATTATTTATGAATATTAAAAACAATAAAAAAGGTACCCAACACTGATCCCACCACTAGACACCAGACTCCAGTCACACAAACAGGTTTCTACCACCACTCTCCGTCTCTTATCACTAAGCTAATTTTAGATCCAACTTGCCAAGTTATCATGTGATCGTTTAGCTTCTTTATAAGTCTCCCAAGTAGGTCTAGTCGAAGGCCTTGCTGAAATCCATATAAGTTACATCAAGTGTACTACCCTTCTTTATACACTTGGTCACCTCCTCAAAAATTGAACCAGATTCATTAGGCATGACCTCCCTCTGCTAAAGCTATGCCATCCATGATTAAACCTTACTTTTCTAAAATGGAGATGAATTTTCTCCTTCACCAGTTTCTCCTATGGTTTTCCTGCCACTGATGTTGGACTCAGATTTCTATAATTCCCTGGTTTATCTCTACCACCCTTCTTGTAAAATTGAACTACGCTAGCTGTCTTCCAGTCCTCTGACACCTTGTCTATAGCCTGAGAGGAATTAAAAATCTGGGTCAGGTCACCAGTGATTTAATCCCTTGACTCCCACAGTAGCCCAGGACACAATTCATCTAGACCTGGGGATTTGTCCACTTTTAAACATACCAAAACCTCCAGCACCTCCTCACTCCCAACTTTTCAAGAACCTCAGTCTACTATCTTCTCAAATTCTGTACCTACAACCTCATTCTCCTGAATAAAGATGGATGTGAAGTACTTGTTTAAACACTCTACCAATGTCCTTGGTTCCGAATATGCCTGATTCTTTTCCTGTTTGTTCATTTCCCCTTGCAGAATATCTTGGGATTCTCCATAATTTTACTCTGCAATGCCTTTCCATTCGAGTGCTTTGTCCTCTGAATTTCTTTCTTAAACTACCCCCTCCCCAACCCTGCACTTTCTATACTCCACTCAGGCTTCCGCTCTTTTGCGTCCTTTGTGCCTGTTGCATGTCTCTTTTTCCTTTTATCCAGCCCTGAATATTCCTACAATTCCATGGCTGTCTAGATTTACTGTTCCTACATTTCACCCACATCCCATGAATGAATGAAGCAAGAATGCACTTGGAGGCTTCTTTGAGTGTTCAATGTCCCAGTCCTCAGCTGATAGTCCTCTCCTCCTGTTTATGAATACGAAAGGTTCAGAGGGATGTGGGCCAAATGTAGGCAAATGGGGCTGGTTTAATTTGAGAGTGGACGAGTTGGATCAAAGGGACTGTTTTCATGCTGTATGACTATGACATTAGCCCAGTAGAATCCCATTGCAACTAACAATAATGCTGAGGCTCAAACAAAATTATTTAACAAACCAGTTGAAAGATTGAGAGATTAAATGCCAATGGAACAACATATTTTTAAAAGAATCGCAGTCAGGAATGGCCTTAAAACATTTGTTTCTACTCCTACCCCTTTAAACTTTCCCAGGGCATCACGTTTCTTGGACAGAGCCTGTATTTGCCATCCTGACTTCAGACACTATAAAATCAGGCTTCTGATTCCCATTTCTAGGTAATGGAATCAGCCTCCCTGACCTCATCTAACACGTCACTGTATCATAACATAAGTAGAAATTGAATCACTTACTAAGGCAAAAAAGGAAGGGTAATTTATGCCAATGCTGTCAACCTCTCCCAGTTTCCCCAGAGTGAACAAAGCATGGCTGCCTTTTCTCCAAACTTTTTGTCAATGTCATGTTGCATTTTATGGCAGTAGATCAGGAGAAATCCCCTGAAGAAATTACCCCAAGAATTTTATTTATATCAACATCTATTTCCACACAGCCTCTGGGTTATTTATAAAAGTGTCTACAGCTGAATCACAGACTTCAACATTCCTTACTGGCACTGTGGTTTAAAGCGTTGCTTCGCAAGAGAAGGAAACTGCTGAATCAATATGCTGAGAACCTTGAATTTACAATCTTGTTTCGAAACATTTGTGAGGATATTTACACTATGTTCAAATAATCAGTTCTTAATAGGATCTTTAATTTGTTGGAATTCCCTGATGTTATTTCAAGAGATTCTGTCATGCCGCAGCATTGTTCCTCTTTCAATTTTAGTGTATTACTTGGGGGAAGCAGTATCAGGGAAGCTACAGTCAACAGGAGAGTTGGAGTCATTCATACCTATAAAATAAAACAAAGAACTATAGATGGAGATCTGAAACAAAAACTGCTGGAGAAACTCAGCAGGTTTGGCAGCATCTGTGGAGAGAAATCGCAGTTAACGCTTCAAGCGCAGGTGACTCTTCTTCAGAACTGAAGAAAAGAACAGGGTGCAAGTCCCAAACCTCCATCAATGGAACAATGTTTGAAATCTATTCTGTTGGCCCTAATTTGTTCCACTCACTAACCGTCCAAACTTTTGAAATAACTGCCATCAACCTCCCAAACATTCTTATATCAGCTCAAGTATTTACAAGTGAAACTGTGAAATCAGATGAAGGGGAATGAAAGCTGATGAGTTCACTGGTTTTCAGCTTGCGTTTGTGTCAATATTTCCAGCAGTGGGTTTTCTCCCTGTTCATTCTTGCAGGTACTCGCTGGCTGTCATCGACTCACTCATGCCAGAGTTTCATTTCACTTTTAAATTGAATGCAACAACTGGTTGTTAAGGGTCAGGTCTGGATTTTTCTGGTTTCTCACGTTGTGAATCACATCCTTTTCAAATAGATGTTAAAACCAGCCTGGTGATGCCTTGAAGTTCCAGTTTCCACCATTCACTCAATAACCCTAGGTCACCCCAATTTAAGGGACATGTCCGTTTGATACTTCGAACTTGCATTCCAGTTAAGGCTCATTCCCAAACCACCACAGGTCAACATGCATTCCAGCAACAGGGGTGATCCCTCCTCCATTTCCCCCACTCTGACATCTCAAAAGGAATCAATTACCTTCAGGTAGATCGCTAATTAATTTCTACGCCCTGCTCCTGAGTTGAAAATGTTTGAAATAAAGACAGAAATTGCTGGACAAATTCATGGTGGAATTTGAAATCAATACAAAAATCTGGAATGAACAGTTTAACGATGACCATGAAACCATTGTCAACTGTCAGCAAACGCCCACATAGATTACTAATGTCCTTTTGGGTGGAATACTGTGGTCCTTAGTTGGTCTGGTGTACATATGACTCCAGATCCGCAGCAATGTGATTGACTCTCAAATGCTCTCTGGGCAATTAGGGATGGACAATAAATGCTGGCCCAGCCAGAGGTGCCCTCATCCTATGAATGAATAAATTTAAAAAAAAAACTTTAGGAGACACATCCCATTGCTGCTGACCCACTGGCCCCCATTGATAATGGCAGCAAGCCACATGTGTCACATGCAGTGCCCGCCCTCAGCCTGGCTATTAGGCTCAGTTCAGAGTCACACCAACTCCCCAGGCTTTAAAAGCCTGCATTGGCCTGGTGCGGCTCACATACACTCCCAATAGGCCTTTGGAAAGATCAGAACAAGTGGCACTTCAGTTAACATAGAACATAGAAAAGTACAGCACAGTACAGGCCCTTTGGCCCATGATGTTATGCCATGGAATATTCCTAATCCAAAAATAAAATAACCTAAGTCTACATTCCCCTCAATTCACTGCTGTCCATGTGCATGTCCAGCAGTTGCTTAAATGTCACTAATGACTCCGCTTCCACGACTACCACTGGTAAACTATTCCATGTGCTCACAACTCTCTGGGTGAAGAACCTCCCTCTGACGTCTCCTCTGTACCTTCCTCCTAACACCTTAAAACTATGACCCCTCGTGGCAGTCAATCCTGCCCTGGGGAAAAGTCTCTGGCTATCGACTCTATCCATGCCTCTCATTACCTTGTGCACCTCGATCAGGTCACCTCACTTCCTCCTTCTCTCCAGAGAGAAAAGTCCAAACTCAGTCAACCTCTCCTTGTAAGACAAGCCCTCCCATCCAGGCAGCATCCTGGTAAACCTCCTTTGCACCCTCTCCAAAGCCTCCACATCTTTCCTATAATAGGGCAACCAGAACTGGACACAATATTCCAAGTGTGGTCTCACCAGGGTTTTGTAGAGCTGCAGCATAACTTCGCGGCTCTGAAACTCGATCCCCCTGTTAAATGGAAGTCAAAACACCATATGCTTTCTTAACAACCTTATCCACTTGGGTGGCAACTTTGAGGGAGCTATGCACTTGAACACCAAGATCCCGCTGTTCCTCCACACTGCCGAGAATCCTGCCTTTAATCCTATATTCAGCATTTAAGTTCGACCTTCCAAAATGCATCACTTCGCATTTATCCAAGTTGAATTCCATCTGCCATTTCTCAGCCCAGCTCTGTGGAGACTTTTAGTGTTATTGGCCATGGATTTCCAGCCTTGTCCCATTGGTCACAGGCTGTCCTCTGGAGGTCGTGCTGAGTTCCATCGACAGGTTCAACCTCCTCTCCCTCTGGCACGCTGACCTCTGAACACTCTGGGACATGGTAGGACCTGTCTTCACATATGTGCTTGGAGCTGCCACTTGCCCATGGCCTCATGGCACAGCTTGAACTTCCCAATGTTGTGGTAACGGTAGCCCCATAGCTGCTGAGTCCAAATGGATTGGCTGCATATGTCCCATCCTCTGAATGGCAACCCCTTCACTTGATGGAATCACCAACCATTGCCGCTTGACTCCTCAGAACCTCCCCTCTTTGCTGCCCTCCACTGGTAGGCAGCTCCAGAATAATGAGCTTCCCCTCAGCATCTGAGAACTTATCCAGAATCTGCCAATTTTGAATGCTGGGAAATCTGATGGCGCACAATCCCTACTTGCCCTTGTTTAATTGCATCCAAGGTTCTGGGACTACCTCCCTCTCAGTCTCCAACAGTGTCCTGTTTCCAGCCCTGTCAGACAGTGGGTCAACCCAGGGCAATGAAATTGTATGGCCTGTGTACCCATTGCCCAATGGCATACATGGTGCTAGCTCCATTCACCACAACCTCAAGTTGGATTAGTGTAGTTGCTTGAAAAGCTCATGAAGTGCTTGTTAATTGGGGGAGTTGAGAACTCTATGTTGAGAATGTAGAGCTCCCTCTATGTGGGGAGCATTGACTCCACACACCATCTCACTCAGATCAGATGAAGGGAGATTGCTTCAGAGAATTAGCATTATGGATGGTATTATGGCTCACTCCAGATAATTAACCTGGAGCCATCAGGCTGTGAACGGTAGCGAGGAGGAATCATACATTCGGGAGTAGGTGTCCTCAGTACTGTGCACAAGGTATTATATCCAAAACCTGTTCTTTAGAACCAGGATTGCATAGGCCTTCTGAAATATGATTGCAATGCTTATGCTGGTTGGCCGTTCTTCTCCAATGTCCTTCTGCAAGGATGTCAGTCATCAGTTCCACACTGCACCCTCTATTGTACAAGCTATCAGCTTCAGTTCAGAGAAGGTCTGAGATCAGGTAGTTCAGTAGAGAAAGAGGGCAAATTAGGAGGTGAGAGGAGGTGAAAGAGAAGGAGGAGGAGGAAAGAAGTGTTCTAGTTACAGAAGGAGATGACAGGGAGAAAGGACTCAACAGATGCCATGAATGACAGGATCATAGGAATGTTTCAGTTCAGTCCTCCTGGCTCAGGATGAAGGGCAAAATACCAGGGCCAGTGGTCACGCTAACATTGCCATTCAAGGTACTACTTACAGCAACTAAAAATACGCAGCCAATAAAAAGCTCTCATCTATCTAGAGCTGTTTTTTAAAAATAGAGTTTTGAGAAGATTTGTAGCTCAGGTTGAGGTTCAGGATGTGAGTTTGCTCGCTAAGCTGGAAGGTTAGTTTTCAGATGTTTCGTCACCATTCTAGGTAACATCATCAGTGAGCCTCCAACGAAGCGCTGGTGTTATGTCCCGCTTTCTATTTATCTGTTTAGGTTTTCCTGCGTTGGTGATGTCATTTCCTGTTCTTTTTCTCAGGGAATGGTAGATTGGCTGCAAATCAGTGCGTTTGTTGATGGAGTTCTGGTTGGAATGCCATGCTTCTAGGAATTCTCGTGTGTGTCTCTGTTTGGCTTGTCCTAGGATGGATGTGTTGTCCCAATCAAAGTGGTGTCCTTCCTTATCTGTATGTAAGGATACGAGTGATAGTGGGTCATGTCGTTTAGTGGCTATTTGATGTTCATGTATCCTGGTGGCTAGCTTTCTGCCAGTTTGTCCAATGTAGTGTTTGTCACAGTTCTTGCAAGGTATTTTGTAGATGACGTTCGCAAGCAAAACAAACGTCATCTACAAAATACCTTGCAAGATCTGTGACAAACACTACATTGGACAAACTGGCAGAAAGCTAGCCACCAGAATACATGAACATCAACTAACCACAAAACGACATGACCCACTATCACTTGTATCCTTACATGCAGATGAGGAAGGACACCACTTTGATTGGGACAACACATCCATCCTAGGACAAGCCAAACAGAGACACGCACGAGAATTCCTAGAAGCATGGCATTCCAACTGGAACTCCATCAACAAACACATTGGCGACAAATCAATCTACCATCCCCTGAGAAAAAGAACAGGAAATGACATCACCAACCCAAGGAAACCTAAACAGAAATAGAAAGCGGGACATAACACCAGCGCTTCGTTGGAGGCTCACTGATGAGGTTACCTAGAATGGTGACGAAACGTCTGAAAACTAACCTTGCAGCTCAGCGAGCAAACTCACATCCAGAGCTATTTATTGTGAGGCACCTTTGATTTCCATCATAGCACTTATCACACCAGCATGGAAAAATCTCAGAATTGTTAATAAAGAGTCATGCTTTGTTGAGTTCTAAAGGAAACAGTGCCGAGTGAGAGTAAGGATCAGTGTTCTACATAACCAGAAGGAGTGAACCACTATTGAGTCACTGCAGTGTGGTCATCCTTATGGAGACCAACAAACCAAATGAAGCAAATTTATCAATAACTCTAACAAGAAAACCAACTCTTTTTAAGTTTTACTTTAACAATCAAAACAAAATTAACAAACTAAACATGAATTAAGTGGTAAATCACAGTCGACATAAACCATAAATTATGCAAAGAGCAATCACACCAAGGTTGATCTTACAGATTTACAGACAGTCCACTCAACATATACAGCATTAAGTACAACTTCCTGAGATCAACTTCTTTTTCCTTTAGGATTTAGTCACTGTTCCTTATCTGACAACGGCACCTAACCAGCGTTAGTACTACTAAGTCACAATCTGCACTTTGGCAGAATTTCTTTGCATCAGCTTGATGCTGTGTGGAGAAGCAGTAAGGTAATGTAATGTCACTGGGTTAGTCATCTAGAGTCCGAGGGTAATACTTTAGGAATTGAAATAACTATACTGAGGCCATAATCTGTCACCAAATCATCCTTTATTTGCATGTGCACAGTACTTTGGCTCTAACCAGACTGTTCCAAGCCAAACCCTGGACTGAGGAGACCTTCACAATCTCCTATTAATTTTTTAAAAAAATCTTTCAGACATTGGTATCCCGTCACCAAGATCACATGTTCAGAGCACACAGGCTCTGACCAGCCAGGTCAGATCCAGTCCCAAGGAATGAGGAGAAACTCCAAAACTCCTGTTTGTATCTGTCAGCCCGGGCTCCCCGATTGGCCCAGGTTAACAACCCCAATCAAGGATTTTGTAATCAATAAGATCCAGCTAGACCTGGTTCCAATCACCACAAGGACATAGGTTCAAATCACAGCGCAGCAGATTGTGAAATTCCGAAGTATCTGGATTTAAAAAGGAGAAAAGTGCTGGTCTAAGATTGTCATTTAAACCCATTTGGTCCACTATGCCCTCCAGGGAGGGAAATCTGATCTGGCCTGGTTTACAGGTGACTCCAGGCTCACAATAATGTTGTTGACTCTTAACTATGCTTTGACCAATTAGGGATAGGCAATAAATGACAGCTTCATCAGCAATACCCAACATCCAATAAGTGAATAACACAAAAAACCGCCTTTATCTGAACAGTCCCGAGTGCTTTGAATGGCTGGTTATGGTCAATCAGCTCCTTTACAATGACTGACTCACCTCATTCCAGACTTGAGACTGCACTGCAGCACTGGGGTTGAACTCAAATAACTCTGTTTTCAACCAGTTTCATTTTCTGTTTCTGTTTTAGTTTCTATAGAAACTTAGAAGATTTAATTTCACTCCTAGTAACAGCTGAGTCAAAAAATACAAATGTTGAAACTAGAATCAATGAACAATTAAGGTTAGATTCCCTACAGTGTGGAAACAGGCCCTTTGGCCTAACAAGTCCACACCACCCCTTGAAGCATCCCACCCAGACCCATCCTTCTATAACCCACACACCCCTGAACACTGCGGGCAATTTAGCATGGCCGATCCACCTAGCCTGCACACCTTTGGACTGTGGGAGGAAACTGGAGCACCCAGAGGAAACCCACACAGACACAAGGAGAATGTCTGCGTGGAGTTTGCACATTCTCCCCATGTCTGTGTGGGTTTCCTCCCACAGTCCAAAGATGTGCAGGCTAGGTGGATCTGCCATGCAAAATTGCCCACAGTGTCCAGGGATGTGTAGATTAGATCGGTTATAGGGGGATGGGTCTGGGTGGGATGCTCCAAAGGTGAGAGGGGGGGGGGGGGGGGGGGGGGTGGTGTGTGGACTTGTTGGCCAAAGGGCCTGTTTCCACACTGAAGGGAATCTAATCTAATCAAGTCGAGGTTTGTCTGTTTCCTTGATACGGCACTGTACAGAACCAAGTTATGTATATATATATAAGCTACAAAGATTTCTTTTATGAATGAATTATATTTTTGAAACAAACAAAGTGTTTTTTGCTATTCCCCATTTGTAGGCCACTTTTAACATTAGGGAGATCATGGAAGACAGATGCAGTAGAGGAATATTAAAAACTGCAGACGGGAACTTGAAAAGGAAATAGAAAAGTGAGAAGATTGCCATGAGAAAGCAATGGCAGGTAGAATAAGGGAAAACCCAAAGGGGATTTTCAAATACTTAAGGAGCAAGAGAATAGCTAGGAGAAGAATAGGGCCCATTAGGGGCCATAAAGGTAATCCTCCTGTGCACCCAGAAGATGCGAGTACATCCCCTTTAAAAAAATACATTGCCCATTTCCATTAGGAAGATTGACACAATGCAAGTATAGACATTAGGATGGGGGACTGTGAAATATTAGAAGAAATTATTGTAGGTAGAGAACAGGAATGAATGGGTTTAGTGGGGTTAAAAAGTGGATAAGTCCACAGGTATAGATGAGATGTATCTCAGGATGTTAAGGTTGCAAGCGAGGAGGTATTAGGGACCCTGATAGTAATTATCAAATCCTGTCTGGCCACAAGTGAGGAGCCTGTTAATGTTGTTCCATTACATATAAGAGGCAAGGAGGGATACACCAAGAAATTACAGCCAAGTCAGTCTAACCTCAGTGGCAAGGAAATTATTAGGCAGAGCTCGGAGGGAAAAATAATGTGTCAATGCTTTGAGAGACTCAGATTAATCATGGATAGTCAGCATGGATTTTTTTTTAAAGAGAAGGTTGTGTTTGACAAATTTGATTTAATTTTTTGATGCGATAACTGAGAATGTTGATGAGAGTAATGTGTTTGATATGGTCCACATGGATATCAACAAGGCTTGTGATAAGGTTCGTCATGCAGACTGGTCAATAAAGTAAGAATCCATGTGATCCAAGACAAAGGTGCAATGAGACAAAGTATAAGAGACAGGAAGCAGAGGGTGATGGTAAAGGGATGTCACTGGATGGATGCCTGTTTCCAATGGGTCCACAGGGCTTGATGCTGGAGCTTTCATTTTTTGACAGTCATAAAGTCTAGAGTCATAGATTCAGAATTTTACAGCATGAGAAAAGACCCTTCATCCAACTGTTTCCACTCTGGTGGTGGAGCACCTATCTACTTAAGCGGAAGAGGGAGGCTTACGTGACGATGAGACGAGATGGTTCAGGTGAGGCCCTGGAGAGTTACAGATTAGCTAGGAAGGAATTAAGGAGAGAGTTAGGAAGAGCAAGGTGGGGACATGAGCAGACATTAGCAGGTAGAATAAAGGAGAACCCTAAAGCTTTCTATAGGTATGTGAGGAATAGAGGATGACTAGGGTAGGAATAGGGCCAGTCAAAGACAGAAGTGGGAAGTTGTGTGTGTGTGTGTATATAGAGATTGGAGAGGTGCTAAATGATTATTTCTCATCTGTTTTCACCGAGGAACAGGAGTATATTGTAGAGGAGACGACTGAGTTACGGGCTACTAGAATTGAAAGGATTAAGGTTAGTAAGGAAGAGGTGTTATCAATTCCAGAAGGTGTGAAGGTAGATAAATCCCCTGGGCTGGATGGGATTTTTCCGAGGGTTCTCTGGGAAGCTATGGAGGACGTGGTGGATCCTTTGGCCTTGAACTTTGACTCCTCATTGTCTACAGGTTTAGTACCAGAGGACTGGAGGATTGCAAATGTTGTGCCCTTGTTCAAGAAGGGCAGTAGGGATGACCCAGGTAATTATAGACCAGTGAGACTTACGTCTTGTAGAAAAAGTTTTGGAAAGGATCATAAGAGATAGGATTTATAATCATTTAGCAAGCAACAATTTGATTGGAGATAGTCAACATGGATTCAACAAGGGCAGGTCGTATCTCACAAACCTCTGAGTTTTTTTGAGAAGGTGACCAAGCATGTGGATGAGGGTAGGGCAGTTGACGTGGTGTAGATGGACTTCAGTAAAGTCTTGATAAGGTTCCACATGGTAGGCTGTTGGAGAAAACATAGAAGCACAGGATTGAAGGAGATTTAGCAGTTTGGGTTAGAAACTGGCTTTCTGTAAGAAGGCAACGAGTAGTGGTTGATGGAAAATATTGAGCCTAGAGTCAGGTCACTAGTGGTGTGCCTCAAGGATCTGTTTTGGGACCATTGCTGTTTGTCATTTTTATAAGTGACTTGGACACAGGCATAGGTGGATGGGTTAGTAAGTTTGCAGATGACACTAAAGTCAGTGGAGTGGTGGACAGTGTGGAAGAATGTTGCAGGTTGCAGGAAGACTTGGATAAACTGCAGAATTTGGCTGAAATGTGGCAAATGAAGCTGAATGCGGATAAACGTGAGGTGATTCACTTTGGGAAGAATAATAGGAAGGCAGAATACTGGGACAAAGGAAAGATTCTTGGTAGTGTGGATGTGCAGAGGGATCTTGGTGTCCATGTACGTAGATCCCTGAAAGTTGTCGCCCAGGTTGATAGTGCTGTTAAGAAGGCTTACACTGTGTTAGGTTTTATTGGTAAAGGGATTGAGTTCCGGAGCCGTGATGTCATGCTGCAACTGCACAAAACGCTAGTGCGGCCTCACCTGGAATATTGCGTACAGTTCTGGTCGCTCCATTACAGGAAGGATGTGGAAGCATTGGAAAAGTTGCAGAGGAGATTTACCAGGATGTTGCCTGGTCTGGAGCGCAGGCCCAATGAAGAAAGGCTGAGGGTCTTGGGTCCGTTCTCATTGGAGAGAAGGAGGCTAAGAGGGGATTTAATAGAGATGTTCAAGATGAACAGAGGATTAGATAGGGTGGACAGTGAGAGTCTTTTTTCTGAGGATGATGATGCCAACCTGTAGAAGGGGGCATAGCTACAGGTTGAGGGGTGATAGATTTAAGACAGATGTCAGAGGCAGGTTGTTTACTCAGAGAGTGGTAAGGGCGTGGAACGCCCTGCCTGCCAATGTAGTTAACGCAGCCACATTAGGGGCATTTAAACAGTCCTTGGATAAGCATATGGATGATGATGGGATAGTGTAGGGGGAGGGGCTTAGATTAGTTCACAGGTTGGCACAACTTCGAGGGCCGAAGGGCCTGTTCTGCACTGTATTGTTCTATGTTCTACGTTCTACGTACTCTAGTCCCGTTTCCCAGCACTTGCCTTGTAGCTTTGTATTCTATTGGCACTTAAAGTGATCATCTAAATAGTTCTTAAATGTTGTGATGATTCCTTCCTCTGCCCCCTTTCCGGCAGTAAGTTCCAGATGCATACCCTCCGAGTGAAAAAAATATTCTTCCTAAAATACCCTCTAAACCTCCTGCCACTTACCTGCCACCTATGCCCCCTGGTTGTTGACACATCTGCTATCTACCCTCTGTGTGCCTGTTATAATGTTGTAAAGTAGATGCTGAAACAAGGTATGTGATCATAATACTTCATGCCACCCTCCCTTTTTGAATAAGAGTGTTATAATTAGCATTTTTTGAATTCACTGGAGTACTTCCAGAATTCAGGGATCTTTGGAATTTTATAACCAATGGATCTACTAACTCTGCGAACAGTTCCTTGAAGACCCGAAAATGTAGCCATTGCAGCCTGGGAACTGGTTTGCTCTTCGTCCCTATAATTTCCTCAGTATATTTTCTCCAGTGATGGTGGTTGTTTTAAGTTCTACTTTTCTATAAGTTCTGCATTACCAATTACTATTAGCATGGTTTCAGTGTCCTCTGTTGTCAAATTTGAGATAAAATATTGATTTAATGTCTCCATCATTTCTATGTTTATAATTAGTAACTCCATTGTCTTATGCTCTTAGGGACCAATATTCACTTTAGCTACTGTTTTCATTTTTATATCTTATAGAAACATTTGATATCTGTTTTTGTACTGCTCTAGCCTTTAATATTAGCTTTTGTTCTTTTTATTACAATTTTTTAGTTAGTCTTTAAAAATTTCCCAATCCTGACCTTTGCAAAAACGTTACCTTAGACTTCCTTGCTTAGTCATGGATGCATTTTTCCCCTCTTGTAATCTTTCTTCCTTTCTGGAATATATTTTTGTTGGGGCAATTAAATATCTCCTTAAACTATTGGGCTAAATTTGTCCTCATGGCTATGTATCAATTTTTAAACACTAGAACATTAGTCTGTAACTCCACATTCTCATCCTTAAACTGAATTTAAGACTCCAGCATGCTACGATCACTCTCCCCTAAAGGATTCTTTGATATGAGATCATTGGTTAATCCCATCTCATTCCACAATACTAAATCCTGCTCCCTGGTTAATATTACGGTATAGAGCTGATGAACACAGCAGGCCAAGCAGCATCAGAGGAGCAGGAAGGCTGATGTTTCGGGCCTAGACTTTTCTTCAAATTTTTCTGAGGAAGGGTCTAGGCTCGAAATGTCAGCCTTCCTGCTCCTCTGGTGCTGCTTGGCCTGCTGCGTTCATCCAGCCCTACACCTTGTTATCTCACGTTCTCCAGCATCTACAGTTCCTGCTATCACTGATTAATAGTATTGCTCCAAGAAACAATCTCTAATAATATGCTATAAACTCTCCCTCATGGAGATGTTTGACATTTTGATTAATCCAATCAATATGCATATTAAAAAGTCACCTGAGCTCCCAATGTTTCCTGATTTATATTGTACCCCATGTGGAACTATTGTTTGGGACTTTTGATTATTTCAGCAAAGGACTTCTTTCCTTTATTGTTTCATATATTTCTTTCTAAACTGATTCTGGCTTGTTCTCTAGTGACAAAATCCTTTCTCACAACAGCACTAATATCTTCCTTTATTATCAAAGCTGCACCACCTCCATTTCGTTTCTGTCTATCCTCTTCAGACACAGTACCCTGCAATATTCAACTCTCAGTCCCGGTCTCCCTGCAACCACAACTCAGTAAAACCTACTTACACCTCCCAAGTTGCTGCTTCTAATCTCCAGCATTGAGTCCTCTCACATCCTTACTACAGCAGTATTCCATGATTCCCCTCCCCTAATGATTTTCATTCTGCTGACCCTCAGGGCTGACTGTACCCCCAACCCTTGATTGACTTGGATGGATCGCCCAAACTGATGACTAACCAGATCTTTGACTGATTTCCATGCGGCTCATTGACTGGTGATTTGCTGATCCCTCAACCAGTTGCACTGGGCCTGCAGGACTGACCATGGCCCAGTCCCTGACTGAAGTGACCCAGACTGAGCCAAACAAATATCTGGACTGTTCTCAAGCACCTGTACTGCTCATATCAGTACATCTCGACTGACTGTATCAGGACCTCCTGCTTGACTGAAGCTGCACTTGGCTGATTACTATTCCCCTTTGACTCTGAGGGATGACGATTTGGTTAATGCATGGTATTTGCTGTGTAGGTTACTGGCACATGCTGTAAGTGTGAGATTGACATTGTACTGTGCTATTCTGTGCAACCTCCTTAACTAATGACTGCTGGGAGAAGGACACACCAAATGGCTTTAGATTACATTAGGTTCCCTACAGTGTGGAAACGGGCCCTTCGGCCCAACAAGCCCACACCGCCCTTTGGAGCATCCCACCCAGACCCATCCCCCTGAACACTACAGACAATTTAGCATGGCCAATCCACCTAGCCCATACATCTTTGTATTTGCTCTAAACTGCAAGACAAGACAGAAGTACTGTGAGCCTTTAAAATGCAGCTGAAGTGGCAAGGTGCTAAAATATTAGGCAAGGATATGATGAGCACCCAGGTAGGTGCAAAGTGTGTGAGAGCTAAGAGAGTGAGAGTCTAAAAGGTGAGATACAGAATGGTCAAATCCCTGATGTGGGTGCCTACCACTACACAAAGTGTCCTTGGTGCAGCACTGCAAATGAAAGCTCCTGATGTGCAACATCAAAATGGAGAACTGAACTGTACATTGGGTCGGAGGTGTAACATGAGGATGTGGTGAGACCGGCAATTGCCAGCGTCTGTGGGCAGGGGGTGCACATAGTTACTGCCATGAAGTGTGCCCTGAGACATTGGTGAAGATAATCAAGATGAAAGACAAGAGGAAGAATGGCAAGCTTGCGTTGCCGGGTACCTTTTATGACTTTCAGATTGGGACTTTTCAATGTTTAGTTTCTATCCAATAGGTGGGAGGATAAGAGAGTGCATGGGTAATAGGGTGAGAATTAAGTAATAATGAATGACCATCCCCATCAATTGGCCTCTTGCCACTCAAGCAAATTGTTTCTCAACATTCTGGGACGTGGTTTTGAAAGCTGACTTGTTTAGTCTCCACTTCAACTCAACTCAAACCTCTCCCACAATTCTCCCAAACTTCACATCATCGCCCACATTGTTCAAGAGTTGGGAAGATGGTACCCTGTATCTTTCTTCACCAGGATTTGAAAGACTCATCTTTACGCTCAAAATAGTTTTGTGCTGCTGAATTGCTCTCAAGGTTGGGGTAAAATAAATGTGCCAACTGAGTAGTGGCCACTGTTCCATTAATACCAGCAGTGGGCATGGTAACACGTAGGAAATAACATATCAGGGGCTTTTTTGTGGTGCAGTGGTAGTGTCCCAACCCCTGAACTGAAAAGCCCAGATTTAAATCACACATACTCCAGAGGTGGGACATCTCTGAACAGGTTGATTAGGAAATAATGTACAATCCTGGCCAATATCTAATAGGCTACAGAATTCCTCAAAAAAAAAGTGAACAATACAAGAAAAGTGATCAAACTTTACATGAAATATGGTGCTTTTCATTGAGAACTTGGGATAAATGACTAACTTTTATTCCTAAAACCGAAACTAGTTGATCAGTTGTTGGCAAAAGCAACAACTGTTTTATTGTCACAGTAAAAAGTAGCTTGAAATTTAGATTTAGCCATCGGTTTCAATTAGCAGCTTGGGAGACAGCCAAAGCTGACTAACAATAAACTGATTCTTCACCAACAGAGCCACAGCCTCTACTGCTCTGGGCTTTATTACAATGAAGAGTGTAGCTACAATAACTGCGCTGAAACTTCAGAAGGAAATATACTGCAGTCAGGTGTATCCACAACAAATAAGGCAGCAGCAGCAGATACGAGGGCAGATTTTGTACTTTTTGCTGTGCTTATTAAATCGGGATGTACCTGGCCTTTTGAATGAATGTTGAATTGCATTATTTCACAGTCAGAGTGGGAATGAGGATGACTGCAAGGGTTAGATTTCCTCATTCCTGTGGCTATGTTACATGTGGTTACAGCAAATACAGGTAAATCAAACAGGGCCTTGTACAAGGGGCGAACATCACCACCCACACTTCAAATGTTTTTTCAGCAGTGTTCAGATGATCCATAAAATCTGCACCCGAAGTTATATTTGAGAAATTTGTTATCTGTCGCAACAGTCCCATCCACAAAAAGCAAGACAAATCTAACTGGCTAATGACTGCCCCATCAGCCTTCTCTCCATCATCAGGAAAGTGACAGAAGATGTCAATGATTCTATCAAGCAGCAATTGCTTAACACCAATCTGCTTACAGATGTTCAGTCTGTGTTCCTCCAAGGCCACTCAACTCTTGTCATCATTACAGCCAATGTCCATGTGGGGACAAAAGGCCCTGAATTCCAAAGGGGAGGTGAAAATGATAGCCCTTGACATCAAGGCTGCAATTGACCTAGAGTGACATTAAGGACCCCTAGCATAAGTGGAATCAATGGGAATTGGGAGCCAACTCTCCGCTGGTTTGAATCATACTTCGTGCAGAGGAAGGCAGGCATGGTTGTTGGAAGTACGTTATCTCAGCTCCGGGACATCTCTGCAGGGGTTCCTCAGGATAGTATTCTCACCCAAACCATCTTTAGCTGTGTCATCATGACTTTCCCACCGCCAGAAGAGTGAATCAGAATTTCAGATTCTCCAGCATCTGCGGTTCCTACTATCTCTAAAGCTCTGAAAGCATGTGTTTTCAAATAAAGCTGTTGGACTATAATCTGGTGAAGTGTGATTTCTGACCTTGTCTGCCCCAGTACAATGCTGCCACCTCCACTTCATGACTGAGAGGCATGCAGCCAATCCAAATGGTGGCTTGGCAATTTCAGCAAAAAAAATATACAAAGCAAAATAAAAACAATGTGAACAATTTGAAGCTGTGTTTAAAGTTTCATTGTGACCAAGCTGCCAGGCTTTAGAATGCTCGGGATGCATTGATTTCCAATTTGGATGAAGGAATTGAATGCCATATCTTCAAACTTGCAGATGACACTAAGCTGGGTGGCAGGGTTTGCTGAGAGGAGGATGCTAAGAGGCTGCAGGGTGGCTTGGACAGACTGGCTGAGTGGGCAAATAGTCGGCATATGCATCATAATGTGGATTAAAGTGAGATTATCCACTTTGGTGGCAAAAACAGGAAAGCAGATTATTACCTGAATGGTAACAGTTTAAGCAAAGGTGCAGTGCAATGAGGCCTGGCTGTCATGGTGGGACAGTTACTGAAGGTAGACATGCAGGCACAGCAGGCAGTGAGGAAAGCTAATGGCATGCAGGCCTTCATAGTGAGAAGACTTGAATATAGGAATAGGGATGTCTTGCTGCTGGCTTACAGGGCTTTGGTGAGGCTACACCTTGAGCATTTTGTGCTATCTAGTCTGAGGAAGGACATTCTTGCTTCTGTGGGAATCCAGCAAAGGTTCATCAGACTGATTCCCAGGATGGCAGGGCTGACGTACGAAGAAAAACTGGATCAACTGGGTTTATAATCACTGGAATTTAGAAGACTGAGCGGAGTTTTCTTAGAAAAGTATATAATCCTGATGGGACTAGACAGACTAGATGTGGAAAGGATGTCACCAATGTCAGGGAAGTCCAGATCTTGGGGTTACGGTCTAAGAACAAGGGGCAGGCCATTCAGGACTGAGATGAGGAAGAATTTCTTCACTCAAAGTTGTGTACTTGTGGAAATTCTCTCCCACAAGAAACTGTTGGGGACCAATACATTAGATACATTCAAGAGCGAGCTAGATGTGGTCCTTGCGGCTAAAGGGATCAAGGGTTATGGGCAGAAAGCAGGAGTGGGATTCTGAAATTGCATAATCAGCCATGATCTTATTGAATGATGGTGTAGGCTCAAAGGGCCAAATGGCCTACTCCTGCAGCTATATTTTGTGTTTGTATGTTTCCAATTGAGGATGCCTAAACTGTGCACTGGCAGGAGTAGCTGGTGTCAGGGGTGGCAGGAAGATGTTCCCTCTACTACCCACATCTCCATCCCCTCTGCTATCCGACCTCAAGCCCATTGTTATTCACTCGGGTTAGGAATCAGATCCCTCTCCTTTGTTCAAGATCAGAGCTCCTGCTCCTGCAGCCTTCTTATGGAGCCTCCCACACTTGACTAGAGGCTGAAAATTCAATCTGTTTATTTACTTGGCAAGGAGCCTGTCAGGGATATGAGTCAGATGCTGAGCAGTTAACACTCCCCAGCATTGGGGGAAAACTAGTGGCTCAAGTTTCCCAGCACCCAAGACTCCACACCCAAACGACACTTATTCTTGACTCTGCCATCTGAGGAATTTCTCTGTCTGTCTAACTGACTTTTTAACATTTTAAACATATCAATCTGATCACTGCTCAATCTTTAATTCTCAAGGAAATAAAAGACAAGTTTATGGAACCTGATCTTACATGATTACCCCGATTTAACCATTGAAATCCCAGGATCACTTCTGCAAATTGAACAGTAGGGACATAAGGAATCCGCAAGGGAATTGAGATAGGTTGAGTCACTGGGCATAAACTGTGTCTGTGAGGCTATGCACTTAAAGTGGAAATATTCAAAAACTAAGATAACAAAAAAGTGTGAAGCTGGATGTACACAGCAGGCCAAGCAGCATCTCAGGAGCAAAAAAGCTGATGTTTTGGGCCTAAACCCTTCAGAGAGGTGGATGGGGAGAGGGTTCTGGAATAAATAAGGAGAGAGGGGGAGGCGGACCGAAGATGGATAGAGGAGAAGATAGGTGGAGAGGAGTATAGGTGCGGAGGTGTTCTGCAAAGCAGTCCCCAAATGTCCGCTTGGTTTCCCTAATGTAGAGGAAGCCACACCGGGTACAATTGATACAGAACACCACATTGGCAGATGTCCAGGTGACCATCAGCTTAATATGGAAAGTCATCTTGCGGCCTGGGATGAGGGTGAGGGAGGTGGTGTGGGGGAAAGCGTAGCACTTCCTGCGGTTGCAGGGGAAGGTGCCGGGTGTGGTGGGGTTGGAGGGGAGTGGGGAGCGAACAAGGGAGTCATGGAGAGAGAGAGTGGTCTCTCCAGAAGGCAGACAAGGGCGGGGATGGAAAAATGTCTTGGGTGGTGGGGTTGGATTGTAGATGGCGGAAGTGTCGGAGGATGATGTGTTGTATCCGGAGGTTGGTGGGGTGGTGAGAGAGAACGAGGCGGATTCTCTTGGGGCAGTTGTGGTGGGTACGGGGCGTGAGAGGGATGTGTTGCGGGAAATGCGGTCAAGGGCGTTCTCAACCACTGTGGGAGAAAAGTTGCGGAGGCTTGGGGACCGCTTTGCGCAAACAACTGCACCTCCCCGTCGCGAACCATTTTAACTCCCCCTCCCATTCCTCAGACGACATGTCCATCATGGGCCTCCTGCAGTGCCACAATGATGGCACCCAAAGGTTGCAGGAACAGCAACTCATATTCCGCTTGGGAACCCTGCAGCCCAATGGTATCAACGTGGACTTCACAAGCTTCAAAATCTCCCCTTCCCCCACCGCATCTCAAAACCAGCCCAGCTCGTCCCCTACCCCACTGCATCTCAAAACCAGCCCAGCCTGTCTCCGCCTCCCTAACCTGTTCTTCCTCTCACCCATCCCTTCCTCCCACCTCAAGCCACACCACCATTTCCTACCTACTAACCTCATCCCACCTCCTTGACCTGTCCGTCTTCCCTGGACTGACCTATTCCCTCCCTACCTATACTCCCCTCTCCACCTATCTTCTCCTCTATCCATCTTCGGTCCGCCTCCCCATTTATTCCAGAACCCTCTCCCCATCCCCCTCTCTGATGAAGGGTCTAGGCCCGAATCATCAGCTTTTGTGCTCCTGAGATGCTGCTTGGCCTGCGTTCATCCAGCTTCACACTTTGTTATCTTGGATTCTCCAGCATCTGCAGTTCCCATTATCTCATATTCAAAAGCTAGCCTGTTATTTAAAATGAGGCTCAAAACAGTTGCAGCACACAGATCTGGGTGTCCTTGTACCCTGAAACACCAAAGGTTAGCATGCAAGTGTGATAACTCAGACAGAGAATGTAATTTTGGCCTTTATCATTAGGGAATTAGAAATTAGTTAAAAATCGCAAAGTCTTGTCACAACAGAATAAGATTTTGGTAAGGCTGCACCTTTAGAAGTATAACATTTTGGTTCCTGTATTTAAGAAAGGACATAGTGGCATTGGAGGCAGTTCCAAAGAGATTCACTAGGCTGATTCCTGGGATAAAGGGGTTGACTTATCAAGGATGGCTGGAGACATTAAGCCTTTATTCATTCAGGTTTAGAAGAATGAGAGAGGATCTTCTTGAAACTTACAATTCTGAGGGGGCTTGAAAATATGGATGTTGAGATGATGTTTCCAAAAGTGGGAAAATCTCCAACTAGAGGAAATAAGCACAGAATAATGGGACGTTCATTTAAACCTGAAGTGTGAAGGAATTTCTTCTCCTAGAGGGTAGGAAATATATATTAGTCTCTACCTCAGAGAGCTGTGGAGCCTAGATCACTGAAAATATTTAAAGAGGAGGTAGACAGATGTTGAAATATTGAGGAGTTGGACATAATGAGGAGCTGGTATGACAGAGAAGCTGAGGCCTGAGGCAGATCAGTCAAGATATTGTTAAATGGCAGGTCAGGCTTGAGGGGCTGATTGACCTATTTCTTCTGTTCTTATGATCGATTCTCCGAGAGCAGACGTTTCTAATGCCTCATGTTCAGTTGATGAAAAACAAATCCTTATCTGTACCTTGTGTTTAACCCATAGAAACGGAATGCCTTTGAAACCACAGAATACCAGCCAGCCCAATGAATTTCAAAACCTCATTTTAGTCTTAAATGATCATACTGGGAACCGTTGACCTCGCAGTTGTCTATGGGCAATAACCAGTTTCAACCTTCCAGGTGTTCGGGTCTCTTTCCCATTGTAAGAGGATAATACATCTTCTGCTGCTGAGGTTGGATCATTTCAGGGGCTATAATGCCTAAACGGCTGGATTACACACTGAGATATACACATGTGGGTCGATGTAAAACGGCATTGATAATACAAAAGAAGGAGAAGTGAACAGTGTCTTAGAACTTTCCAAGCTTCACTAATGTGCTTTTGCGATATCCCTATCCAGTTACAGTCAATTATAACAGTTCATAGAAAACACTTAAATTTAGTAAACTGAAGCGGAGATAATTTATTTATAAAACCTGATCCTAATTATTTGTCAAAATTGATTTCATAACTAATTGGACAGTTTCACAAAAAACTACATATTTGTATCTTCACCATCAAGTCTAGATTAATCATAAATTCCATTGTGAATCCAGAGCAGATCCTCAAATTTTGTTAAGACCCTGGATGTAATCCACAAATTTTGTTACATTCTGGCCTGGAACAAGTAAGCTTTTTTGCTAATGTAAACAAAATTTGCAATCCTGGTTACTCCAGAAAAGATAGAACTACAAGACTCAATAGCTTTTAAAAAAAACAAAGGAATGCTACCAAAGCAAACAAGCAACACTATCAATCTTTTACTCTAACATCCAGAATTAACATGAGGCAATCATGAATTATTCAGCAAACTCTTAATGGGCACAACATAAATTGTTGACTTCATGGTGCTTGCCATTTAATACACAATCTACTCAGACATCAGTCATCACTGAATCAAAGTTTTTTTTTTAAAATCTCTGACTTCATCACAAGAATTCAGTTCCTCTCCTTCAGTGAGTCAGACTGATCCCCAGCAGGTAGCAGCTTTAAAATTTCACAAGTTCAAGAGTATATTCCTCACTCAAATAGCACACGATTCTAGATCTCTCAGTTCTGTTCCCAGACCGAGACCTTTTTGACTTCTTCAGTCAAAATGATCCCATAATGAGACTGCATTCCCCCCATGTATTGGTGAGGCTCCATTTCAGCGTCTAAACACAGGTATGATACCCACTTCTCAGCCACACTAACGAATTCCTGCTTCTGGGATTCCCAGATTCCCTCAAGTTTTTGAATAGTTTGGATTAACTGATGATCGTAAAATAGAAAAGCAGCCTTAAATCTGACCGAAACACCTAACCTGGAGCAGTAGAAGTCCCATTCATCAGATCCCAATCAACTTCTTCAGCACTAATTCACTGGGATGAAGCATCTCAACATGACATTTTTGTAGCATGATTTACACAATTTGCAGTTTATTTCAGAACCCTCTCCCCATGATGAAGGGTCTAGGCCCGAAACATCAGCTTTTGTGCTCCTCTGATGCTGCTTGGCCTGCTGTGTTCATCCAGCTTCACACTTTGTTATCTTGGATTCTCCAGCATCTGCAGTTCCCATTATCTCTGATTGCACTTTGTTACTGACTACTTAATTCCCTAATCTTATGTGCAACCACTCTGAACAGTCAATCTAGAATACAAAACTGTCTCGGGGGGGGGGGGGGGGGGGGGGGGGGGTACAAATAAAGCTTTGAAGCACAACTTGAGCTTGCTCTGCCATTCAATATGATCATGGACAATCATTTAACTCAGCACTCTGTTCCCACTTTCTCTCCATATCCTTTGATTCCTTTAGCCCTCAGAACTATATTCATTTTCTTCTTGAAAACATTCAATGTTTTGGCTTCAATCATTGTCTGTGGCAGAGATTTCTACAGGCTCACCACAGTCTAGATGTAGAAATTGTTCTTTATCTCAGTCCTAAATGGCCTATCCCATATCCTTAGACTGTGACCCCTGGTTCTGGACTGCCTGATTGATCATCAGGTACATCCTTCCTGCCTTTACCCTATCTAGTCCTGTTAGACTTTTATTCATTCCTATGCGATGCCCCTCATTCACATAAACTCTGACGAATATAGTCTGAAGTGAATATAATCCTGCCATCTGCACAATAAAGGTATATAACCCTCAGCTGCAAGAGGTCTTGTTGTGCAGTGGTATTGTCCTTATCTATGAGCCAGGACACCTCAGTTCAGGTCTCTCCTGCTCCAGTGGAGTGTAATACCATCCCTGATAAGATTGATTAAAAGTATCTACAAGCTTTATTTGTCTTTGTGCATGTCTATCAGTGATACCCAACATTATCCTTGGACGGATTGACTTTCTTCAACCAAAGTGTTTTCAACATAATGGTTGATGCGGCGCTACTTTGAACTTGTTGAATTCTTGTAAATCAATCTTTGAAAATTTTACTACCAGAAACATCAAACATGCATTTCGCCAGATTCAATATAGAGAGGAGATTAAGAGAACTAGTTAACCAGCCTAGCTCGTCCCCTCCCCCCACTGCATCCCAAAACCAGCCCAGCCTGTCTCTGCTTCCCTAACCTGTTCTTCCTCTCACCCATCCCTTCCTCCCACCTCAAGCCGCACCGCCATTTCCTACCTATCACCTCATCCCACCTCCTTGACCTGTCCATTTTCCTTGGACTGACCTATCCCCTCCCTACCTATCTTGTTTTCTCTCCATCTTCGGTCCGCCTCCCCCCCCTCCCTATTTATTCCAGTGCCTCTCCCCATCCCCCTCTCTAACGAAGGGGTCTAGGCCCAAAACGTCAGCTTTTGTGCTCCCGAGATGCTGCTTGGCCTGCTGTGTTCATCCAGCTTCACACTTTGTTATCTTGGATTCTCCAGCATCTGCAGTTCCCGAAATCACTAACTTTTCCTTGTGACTTCCACCTCAATCTAAGAGCCCCCCCCATGTCTCCCACAGGGATTTGTTTTCTTTAATTGCAAATATGACACTCTTGTTTAAGAAACGGGCAAAGGATAACCCAGGAAACTACAGACATCAACAGTGGGTAAGGTAAATATGCACTTAAAGAAAAATAAAATTAATAATAGACAGTCAACATGGCTTTGTCAAGAGCGTGTCACATCTGATGACCTGTACTGAGTTCTTTGATGAGGTGATACAAGCAGCAGAGGAGGATAGTGCCATGAATGTTGTATAGTTGGATTTCAGAAAGCTTTTGATACAATGAGACATGGCAGGTTCAGTCGCAAATCAGAAGTGTTTGAGGTTGATGGGTCCTTGTCAGCTTGGATTAGAAGTTACCCAAAAATTAGGAAACTGGGAGCAGTTGTAGATGAGCAGCAGACAGGTTGAAAATAGCCAAGCACTTCCTGTCACAAAGGATCCTACAGGCTCACCACTCTGTTGGTGAGGATGATTCTCTTCATATCAGTCCAAGAGGCCCAGGGATTGATAGTGGACCCCTTGCTTTGTAATGATTTATATAAATAATTGAAGGTAGATGTTGAGGGCAAAAATCTCTAAAATTGCAGATACTAAACTAAGGAGAAGAGTGAATTGTGAGGATGATGTCAAGCGACTTCAAAGGGATGTTGTCAATTTGGCCAAATGTGCAGACATCCAGGAGACAAATTTCAATGCAGAAAAATGTGAGGTAGTGCATCTTAGCAAAAGAAACACAGAGACAATATAAACTAATGGTATAACATTGAGGGGAGCATGAGAACAGAGGAACCTCAGGAACTGCATAATTTCTGAAGGTGGCCAAGCAAGTTGAAACAATTGTTAAAAAAATTGCAGGATCCTTGGATTTATAAATAGACATAGCATATAGGAAGCATGTGGCACAGTGAATAGAACTGTTGCCTTCCAGCACAATGGATCTGGGTTTAACTCCAGCCTTGGGTGACTGTGTGAAGTTCGCATGTTCTTCCTGTGTCGACATGTGTTTCCCCTGGGTATTCCAGTTTCCTTTCACAGTCCAAAGATGTACAGGTTAGGTGGAGTGGCCATGGTAAGGAACTTATGGTGGGAGGTGGGTCTCGGTGAGATGCTTTTTGGAGGGTTGGTGCAGACTCAGTGGGCCAGGTGGCCTTTTTCTGCACTATAGGTATTCTATAAAAGCAAAGACCATGTTGGAGTAATGTGTTCAGTTCTGTGCACTTAATTTAAGGAAAGATGTTAAAACTCTGGAGAGAGTACAAGTAGTGAGGGATTTTAAAGTACAACAAGAAATGAGGGAAACTGGGCTGATTTTCCTTGGAGTAGAGAAGATTAAGAGGTGACCTTTGAGGTATTCAAAATTTTTGAATAATTTTGACAGAATAAAGAAGGATATTTTGTCCCACTGGTTAATATGTCAATAACTAGGGGTCACAATTTCAAGATAGACAGCAAGAGAGATGAGAAGAAACTTCTTTACTCAGTTGTTACGATTGGGAATGCGATGCCCGGGAGAGTGGCGGAGGTGGATTGTATGATGGCAGTGTGTATGGAAATCAGTCCGAAGAGCCCCACCCTTCCCACTGACCAATCCCTGATACCCCCAACCTGCATCCACCTATCACCATCCCACCTGCCATCCCCCAGCCCCACCCCTCCTTCCTCTATTTTTTCCCCCCCAGTTCCCTTCCCCCTCCCCAATCCTGAAGAAGGTTCTGGGCCGGAAACATAGACTCTCCTGCTCTTCTGATGCTGCCTGACCTGCTGTGTTCTTCTAGCTCCACACTGTATCGAATCCGATTCCAGCATCTGTAGTTCTTGCCATCTCAGAAGAATATTTTGTCCGTGAACAGAGTAAAGTCACTGTATTATTCCTGCTACAATAGAGCAACTAGTTGAATTTGTGGTCTGTTTTCAAAGCATTTTCACCACTTGAACTTGCTCCAAAATTGTTTCTAAAAAAACCAAAAAAAATAATCAGTGGAATACTTCGTGATATGTAGCCGCTTTATGTAGGAAATGGCATCACATTTCGGCACAGCAAGTTCAACAAAGAGCAATGTGTCAATAACCTGGTACCTTGTTTGTTGGCTGAAGGATAAATATTGTACAGATATATACAAGAAAGGCGAATATTGCTCAGGACTCCTGTATAACATTCTTGCTCCTCTTCTTGTTATATGGGATCCTGTTAAAGAGGGCAGAGGATGTCTCAGTTTAATCCTTCATCATAAAGAAAGGACCTCATCAGACAGTCACTCCCTCATCAGCACCCTGAAATATCACGCTGTGTTTTATCTTCAGATCGCACATGTAGAGCTTGAGCCTACAACTCTTGTCTCAGAAGAGAGAGAGTGACACCCGGCTAACACAGGGCCTTTGTCCTTCTAAAATCTCTGTAGACCAGAAGTTCAAGGTCCAATGAAAAAAAAAATAAACAAGCCTCTGAGAGATAGCGAGGATGATCTTTATTCAACTGGTCCCCTGACAGAAAATTGTTGGTTCACTCACAGGAAAGTCACAAGGTATGTGATTTTGCATAGATCACTTGTCCTACTGTTCATGGAAATAAGGCTTGTTAATTCCTGTATCATTTCCTATGGGCACCAACTCGCCAGAAAAATACTGGGGCTATTCCTCAACAATATAACTGTTACAATAGCTATTCACCAATCTAAAGGAACCTTCCCCAAATTGAATGAGGTTTGGATATTTAAATCCAACACATTAACTCTCTCACCAGCTTTGTCGACCCTAGGGTGAAATCCATTAGGACTGGAGACTTATCAACTCGCAATTTCAATAAATTATTCAGAACTACCTTGTCTGGTAATTATAATGTTCCTTCCACCCCTTTTGATTCCTGACTTTCAGCTAATTCCAAGATGTTTAATTTTTTTAAAAAAATTAGATTCCCTACAGTGTGGGAACAGGACCTTCGGCCCAACAAGTCCACACTGCCCCTTGAAACATCCCATCCACCTCTTATAACCCACACACTCCTGAACACTTTGGGCAATTTAGCATGGCCAATCCACCCAGCCTGCACATCTTTGGACTGTGGGAGGAAACTGGAGCACCCGGAGGAAACCCACGCAGACACGGGGAGAATGTCTGTGTGGAGTTTGCACAGTCACCTGAGGCTGCAATCTAACCTGGGTTCCTGGCACTGAGGCTGCAGTGCTAACCACTGAGCCACCGTGCCACCCACTGTGTTCCCCCCTCCCCCCCAACCCAGCCCCTGTACTGAAGGCCAGTGCAAAATATTTGTTCAATTAATCTACCATAGATTTATTCTCCCACGCTAGTTTCCCAGACTCATTTTCCACAGGAAGTATGGTGTGAGTTCTGATAATTCTGTAGAAATCAGTCAGTGGTGTTCTTGTACATACATTTTAGTGTCATTTTCACTTCACTGCATGTGACAAGGGACATGACAAGAAGTGGGACATAACAGGGTGAGTTGACATGAGAGAAGCTCACTCGTTCTCACCACTTCAGTCATTAAGTGTTGGGTGAGAAGGCCTGTGGATGACTTCCTGCACTCATCAGCAACTAAGGCCCACAAGAGTTCCATTAATAAGATAACAAAGTGTGGAGCTGGATGAACACAGCAGGCCAAGCAGCATCCCAGGAGCACAAAAGCTGACGTTTCGGGCCTAGACCCTTCTTCAGAGTTCCATTAATGACAGTTAAGGTCTCAACTCACCATTTTCCCCAATTGTGTGCCTTCCCTGGGAACCACAGGGGAAACCAGAGGGGAAACCATGGTGGCTGACTGTTAGGTTAGTGTGGGAGTCACCAATTGTCAGAATCTGGCCTCTGAAAGTCACCTGTCTGACCTTGCCTACCCTGTTTTCCACCCCCCCTCTACCTATGACCCTCAATCCATGGGAGGCAAAAAAGAGAGGCATTAAGCTTCTCGTCGCTGGATCACACAAAGAGTGGTCTTTAGGATGCAGAATCTGATTGTTTGGGATTGACCAGCTGCTTCTTTTGCCAGTGTCAGGGATTGTGAAAAGGTGAGGTACTTGCTCTCACTCACACTTTAACTTTGAACAAGCTGAAGATTGATTTTACTCCACAAATGAGTGGCATGTTAGTCACCACCAAAACACGCACCCCTAGCCCACACTTAACAAAAGAGAAAATTCCACCCATTGCTGTTTATTGTGATCATGATGTCTGCCAGCTCAACTTTAATGTTTGCACAAGATTAGAACAGAGGTTATTCCCAAGTTTTACTTCATCCAACAGCAGTCCTTCCTAATCCATCAAATTTTTTGTGGGCATAAAAAATCCATTGGGAAATTCAAAGAAGGGTAAGGTAATTCATCCTCATATTCTGGCTAATATTTATCCCTAACTAATAAGCAAAATAGATTATCTGTTGGTGTTTTGGTCCTTGCTGTGTTCTAATTGGTTGCCATTATAACTTGCTTCATTGGCTGAAAAAAGCAGTGGTAAAGGATGCTATAGAAATGCAAATATTCCTTGTTTTTCTTAACATGACTGTAAAAAGAATTTTGCTAATCATTGAAGAACTATGAAGTCTAGTTGAGGGAACGCTCTGGTGACCTGTCCCTTGTACCAAGGCCAGTTTGATATTTCACTGTTGCATCAGTGTGTTAGAGTAACAGTTATATCGCAATGCCTGGAAATTATGTAAGTCATCACCTTTAACAATTATTGAAAATCAGAGGTCTTAGTAAAATGTCAGCCAAAATGTGGAACAATATCTGTTACTCATTACTGGACACAATCACGAGGATGAAAAACGTTTGCAACAGCGTAAAGTGGGTGAGAGTCCACAGCCGGTTTTACATCTCAATTATTATTTCAGTTTCTGTAAAGTGAGAGACTCACTCACTATCAGCTGTTTGAAGCAATTGTATGGTGTCCCATCACTTGCTCACACAAAAACGGTAATGTCCACACGTCTGTTTCAGTTGTATGTTCAACTATTTTTCATGTTGTCATTACCTCCAAGGACTTTGCTTTCCTGCTGATTAAAAGTGCCCGATATCAAGAGTACAGTTCTAAAAATAACACCATAATCAGAAAACTGATATCTTAGAAGCAGAACATCCTACAAGCATAATGGTTACAGCTGCAAAGAAACAACTGCACTCCCTTAAGAGCAAAATACTATGGATGTTGGAAATTTGCACTCTCTTCCTTGGTTCTGAAAGTCAACATCAGTAACAAATGCTCAATTTTATCTGATGGGGCAATGGAGAGCTGAGAGTCAGCCAACATCTTCAACTCCATTTTCTGAGAGTCGTGATATTGTAGCTGAGGGGGCTTTGAGTGTGATTCTACCACACTCGATGGTCGATCTCCCAGTCAATAGGGCAATGTAAACATTGCTCTGTTATTCCAAGCCCTGTACAAGGGCATTGATTCAACATGGATTCTCACACATTAACAGCACAGCCATTTTCCATTTTCTATGGAGGGGACACTGATATGATCTTTCAGGCTTGTATTCAGAATTACAATTAATCAGTGTCTAAACTGGGAAGAAAGCTAGGCCCACCCTGCAGGGAGGCTCCCACAAAACAGAAGAAAGTAGAAATCTATAAACCCTTTATCATTGTCCAATTCCCTCATCTATGGACTGTGTTTATCAAATAAACTCATTAAAAGGCTTATTGACTCTGATGTATTCAGTACAAGGTTGTTATATGATAGCTACATGCCTTCTCAGCCTTTCACTCACATCAAAGTCAGCGGCAGGTGAGCAGACAGCGACCATGTGCTCCCTTCCTGACACCTGAATTTCAGATAATTACAGCAAGTTACTCTGCTGCCGCCAGGCATGTTGTTTTATTTTAGCTCTTCTGGCTATGAATAGATCGCGATGTTCTGACAAAGTCTTTTACAAAAGACGCTGACATCTTGGGTCAGCTTCACAAATTCAGAATCAACCAACCGATTATCCCTATCCTGAGGGTTCTCTAAATAAAAAGATTAATAAGGAGATAAAGCATTAACACCACAAACACTGTAATCTTAAGGATCAGAATGGAAAATTCCTGTATTATCAATGTGCTAAAGATGATAATAGTCCAGTTTAAAGTTGGGTAGCCCTGCAGGCTGCTGTTCTACTCTCTGAACCTGCTTCTTAAATTCAATAAAATATAAAACCTGGCTTGGGGTAAACTGGCAAGAGTGTGACCCCAAGTTTGGCATTTAAATCCAGCCAGTTTGGGGAGAGAGGAAGGTGGAGGTAAAAAGGCATAGAGAGCAGAATAAACAAGGATAATGTCAGAAACCAAGGGGAAATGGATATGCCAGAGGAGGGCTGACATTATTAGCCTGATAGCCAATGGCCAGACTGTCGTCATTCCAGTGTGGGTGGGAGATGTATGTAGGGCGCTGCAGAATGCTTGTCATAACAGATTCCAAAGGGATTTTCTTGGGAAATGGGAGATCCCACTGAGCATTTCCTCCAAGCCTGGAGCCCTCTGAAAGTATAAATTTAAACTGGAGACGTTGGAGATTTCTAATGAAATTAAACAGAATAATTACTTAGGAAAAGATAAACTATTAAATTCACAATAGTAATCCTGAGCGACTATTCAAATTTTACAGACACCCAACTGCACCACCCTTAGACCCCGTACAGTCCCCCAGGACCTGACATCTCCGCCTCCCACATGACCCAAGCACCCCATCAGACACCGCAATCAACTGACCCAGGCCTCCCTGCCTGGGAACCTTCTCTACTCCCCACCTTGCTGGATCTGATCTGATCGTCTGGGAACAGGACTCCTGCCAGACCCGATCCAACCTGACACCACCCGAGTCCCACTGTGTCCTCTCTCTCAGCCCATCCCCAAACGACTTTGAGCTTCCTGAGCCAAACATGTCCCCCCACCTCCCATGACACAAAAAAATAGATATTCTGGAAAAAAAACCTCAGCAGGTCTGGCAACATCTGTTCAGAGAAAACAGAGTTAACATTTCAGATCCAGTGACCTTTCTTCATAACTGCCCTCCATGACCCCCGCTGGATCCATTTTTCCCACCCACCCTAACCTAAGCACGACCTGGCCTATTTCCACCTTGCAGCCTCACATCACACCCACCCAACAAAATAACTTCTACCCAACTCATATCATCTTTACTTAGCACCCAGCCAGTGGTGCCCATGTCCCACATTCCAGAAATGAATATAAAAGCTACTTACCTGGCACCCCACACACTACCTACTGGCATCCATCTTACCTGGTAACCTGATGCCTTATCCTTCTAGAACCCTATTCATCTAGCCCCTGCTTCATCAATCTGGAAGTCTACTCCTCTACCCATTGGGCATCCTACCCTTCCAGTGCCCTAACTTTACACTTACCTTGGACATATTTCACAGCAGGTAGCCAAGTGGCCTTTACATTTCAGATTACAGCTGCTGCCTGCTGTGAAAAGGGGAGCATAGTTTGCCTTTCCCTGACAGCTCTATGTTTGGAATAACGTCAGAATAGAAGACAGCTCCAGATTTCTGAGGGAGCCCTAATCGGAATTTCCTTTGGGAAATACAGAATTCTGTCTATTTGTACAAAAAAGGCACAAGTGACACTCCTTGGAAAGCTCACTGATTACATTGACATGTAAATGTTTTCAAGAGGGGATTAATTTGAATGTAATTGCTTAGCAAAGTGTGAATTAAAGAAAGGAGTCTGCATTCACCATAATAAATACATCAAGTGTGATTGAGGATTGTCCTTCCTATTATGTTAAGAATGATGTACAATGCTAGCAATCTGGGATACAATACCCAATACAGTAACACTGTCTCTGGGCTATTTAAACAATAGCCAATAGAGTTACCTTATTACTGGGCTATTTAAACAATACTTAAGAGTGACAATAATAATTCAACTTTAACATCTTTACTGTTAGCACAACTAGCAAATACAGCATTTGTCATCATTTTGACCAACATCTGTGAAAGTAATGGTGCCACATTAACAGTGTTGGCAATGAAGCACAACACATGAGAAATTGAAAGTAGAATTGTGAATCCTAGTCCGTGGTAATTAACACCCTTTGACAAACTCCTTTGGAGGATAGAGAGCAGCTCCAGCCATGCTCACACGGCTCATGGGGCAGACAATGGATGCTTTAGGAGCAGCAACGGGGAATGTTTGATCATCTTTCAGAGTTCACCGAGGTAATTTAGTCCTTGTATTGAAATCAAGGAGTCCAATGCACAAGACCCTCGCTGCTTAGGTCTGAGCTTCTCTGGCTAATTCTCCATTACTAGATCCAATAGCAAATCTTCCATTCTTTTGACTTTGTAATTTCTGGGTTGGAAAAGAATTCTCTACACATTGTACAGGGGCTTTCATTTCCTTATGCCTTCCATCGATTGATGTTAGGGCTGTAGAAATCCCATGATTTCATTCAATTCTAACTTTTGTGTATTTCTTCTAACACATCCCTTCCACTGTTAGGTAGTTTGTAGATTGCACCAATGAGTCTGATGGATTCTGAATTGCCTTTTATCTCTATCCAAATGGATTGAATCTTTGTTGTGGTAGCTGCACCTCTTTATCCTCAGTCATTGTGATGCTGAGTAAGTACAGCTACTCCCTCACTATTGTTTCTAAATATGTTAGAACCTGAAAAGTTTAATTCCGACTCCTGATGTTTCTGTAACCATCTCAGTAGTTCCTGCTGAGTCTGGTTCCTCCCATCATTGCTTCTTGCTCCCAATTCTGTTACAGATGCTGTGCCTTGCAGTAGAGATATTTTTAGTAGCTTTTCCTCTCACTGTATATTTACCTATCTTTTAAGGCTATTGATCCTAAGCAACCAATGTCCTCCTTTACTTGTCTCTTTCCTATGATATTTTGGTTTGATTGGGTTACACATTGGACTGATTAGGATTCCTTCAGATCTTCCTCCCTTTACCAGTTTAAAGCAGTTGGTCAAATTGTAGTTATTGTTTCTGGCAGGAGACATGTTCTAGTTTGGTTCAGTCAGAACCTGTTCCATCAATGCAGCTCCTTCCTGTACCAGAACCGGTGCAAGTGTCTCATTAAGACGAGTCCCTCATTCCTACACAAGGCTTTTAACTGCTTAATTGTTCTCCTGTTAAGTCTGCTCCTTTGCCAATATGCATGTGGCTTGGACAATTATACAGAGATTATCACCCTTGACATCTCACTTGTTAACTCAGAGCCTAACTCTTTCAGCAGGACTTCCTACCCGTTCCTTGGTCATTGTTCCACTATGAACCACAGGTTTATTTTCCAGTACCTCTGCAGCTGCCATATGATATTCTTTACCCGGAGATGGATAGGCAACACACCCTCAGGTTTGTCACTTTGATGATAGGAGATCAAACACAATACGAACACAGACCAGTACAAGAATCTGATAAAATGTACAAAACAAATGAGAAAAGCGTGGATGCTTAGAAGCCACATAATCTCCCATCAGAAAGCTAGCAATTGCATAAGTATCTGTTGTAATGAGGGAAAAATGTGGAAATGTAAACATTAAGAAATGTGGATGATCTACATAAGAGGCTGTGGTATGGAAAGATAACTGGGAACACAGGGCTGGGACTTTCCATCTCTGTTTACATTCTACTGAACTAAAAACTTCATCCAAAACATTAACAATGTTAATACTTTATTTTTGCAGACTGCTGTGGGCAGCTCCACTAAAGGAGAACTAGCTGTTGTAGACAAGTTGTCAAATTTCTGTGCTTTACTTCCTCTTATTGCCTCAGAAATATTTGGGAATCTGCACCAGAGGAATGTCACGGCTGTGACAACACTATTGGAGATAGTCTTGAAATTGTAGCAAATTATAGTGCATGTAAATTACATCTATAATTTTTTGCTGCAAAATCCTCTCATCCCTTTTCAAACACCTTGAACAGCTAATTGTTATCATTCATCAACCAGATTAATGACAATTGTAAATTTCCTCACTAAACATCAGTTTATTTTAGCTTTAACAAATTCTGAAGCATATTTACAATAAAATTCTACTATTTCAGACTTTGGCAGTAAGAAGTGTGCCACAATTACTAATAATTCAATGACTGTGATTTCAAAATAAACTTACATGCAATTAATGATATTAAAATAATATGCATTCAAATCCTGAAATAGACATATCAAGGCAAGGGAAAGGGCTGGATGATTTAAGATCAGTAATTATAATGTTCTCTTGCCTCAGAATAGATTTAGTCAACCTTTCTTTATTAATCTCAAACTGCATTTTGAAACAGCAACTGGTCTAATTTCTAGTGTACAGTTAAGTTAAAGGTTTATTGTAAAAATTCTATTTTTACCTGTAACATTTTGGAGCTTCTGAAAATGCTTGTGCCCAGACATTTTCACTTCTAAAGACCTCTTCAATGATAACATGGAGCCTTGAGGCTGAAATGCTGGCTTAACCCATATTTATACCAAGCTAGCATCTTAGTAAAGGAGTTGGATTCTTCAGCAGAAATGGCTATCCTAAGGATTGATAAGGGGCTGACTGACTACTAAATTGTTCGTTAGTACTTATTAAGAAGAAGCACAACATGTCAGCAGCCAACACCTAATTGAACATTCTTGGCTAATTGTGACCAGCTGATTGGGAGTTAACAAATCATTGCAGAGAAAGGCTTTGGGTACACTTGTGGTGCAGAGATAGATCCCTGGGCTAGGAGGCCTAGGTTCAGGCCCCACCTGCTCCAGAAGTACATAACAATAATGTCAAAACAGGTGATGTAAATATTGAATTGGCTACATGTGTGTTTTTACTGATAGTCATTAAGAAAAGCACAAAAAAAAGTTTAAGGTGATTTTGGTAAGGGAGGGTCACTCAATTTTTTGTGATAACACTTCTGGGGGAAATAAAGAAAGAAAAAAAAAATTCACCTTCTCTGAAAAGCTGACTTAAAAGTGTTGGTGTTGCAGGAGTAAGGGAATGTGTTGCGTTCTTTTATGCTATGTAAGTATAACATTCATACGACAAGGACTGAGAAGACAACAATGTGAGTTCTTTATTTGAATATGGTATACATGTAATGTTAACTGAGATGCTGTGAGCATGTCTGATCTTGAGCAGAGTCATGGGACTGCAGTAGCACATTCTGTTGGCAGTTTAACAAGTGTTCTCTTAAAAGTACATGTACACCATGTCATGACATTCCCTTTATTTCTATTCTAAAGAGTTACCTCTAAAGAATCAAACTAATTACATGCAAGCAAGAGAAAACAGCATTCTGCATGTGTGTACCCTAATACAAAGCCTATGAGACAAAACATCCTTTCCACCTTGTCAAAACCATTCAAGATGCTATAAACCTCTAACAATTCACCCTCCACCTTCCTAAACTCTAAGGGAAACAAGACTAGCCTGTCTAATCTTTCATCCTAAGACAATCTGTTCTCAGCCCCAGTCCAGTTAAACTCCTCTGAATTGCCTCCAACACCTTTCCATCACCCTTTACATAAAGAGACCAACCTAGACCAAAATAGTATTTAAGATGTGGTCTCACCAGTGCCCTATACAATTGATACAAAACATCCTAACTTTTATGTGTGATTCTGCTTGCAATCAGGGATAGCATTCCAAGAGTCCTTTTCATCACTTACAGTATTAACTTTTTGTGACTATCACACTAGAACAATTAGATCACTCTTTACCTTTGAATTCTGCATTCACTATCTAAACGATACTCTGCTTTCATGTATTCTTCCTGCCAAAGTGAACATCTTTGTATTTTCCCACAATATGTACTTCATCTGTAAATTTTTTCACCAACTTAAATAATCCTATATCAGTGTATATTCTTGTTATATAAAAAAACTGAAAGGACTGCGATGCTGGAAATCAAAAACAAAAACAGAAGTTGCTGGAAAAGCCCAGCCGGTCTGGCAGCATCTTTGAAGAGAAATGAAGGTTAACGGTTCAGGTCCAGTGACCCTTTCTCAGAACTGCTAGTGGCTGGCGAAATGTTGGTTTTTATGCAGAAGAGAGGGAGGAGGTAAGAGGTAAATGATAGGTGGGGATAGATCCCAAAAAGAGAGGAGACAGTTGGACAGTCAAAGAAATAGATAACTATTGAGCTAGAAGAGTGAATAGCTGTTAATAGAGACTGTTAGTGGCTAACAATAAGTAATGTGTAATGGCATACTATGTGATAACAAGACCTGATGTGTGGGGTTGGTGTTTAGGGCATGGAAGAGTTCAGGCACTATAATTATTGAACTCGATATTGAATCCAGAGGGCTGCAGGGTCCCCAAGTGGAAAATGAGGTGCTGTTCTTCCAGCTTGTGCTGACCTTAAGTGGAACACTGTAGAAGTCTGAGATAAATGTTGGCCAGGGAACAGATCGGTGTGTTAATGTGGCAGGCAACAGGGTCTTTCTTGCGGGCAGAATTTAGATGTTCTGTGAAGTGGTCACCCATCCTATGCTTTGTTTCCCCAGTGCAGTGGAGACCGCATTGTGAACAGCGAATGCAGTAGACTAGATTGTATGAAGTGCAGGTAAAATGCTGCTTCACCTCGAAGTCATGTTTGGGTCCTTGGATACTGAGGAGGGAGGAAGTAAATAGGCAGGTGTTACACCTTCGACGCTTTGCAGGGGAATAGGCAGGTGTTACACCTTCGACGCTTTGCAGGGGAATAGGCAGGTGTTACACCTTCGACGCTTTGCAGGGGAATAGGCAGGTGTTACACCTTCGACGCTTTGCAGGGGAAGGTCATGTGGGGCTGTGGAGGGGTTGTTGGTAGTGAAGGAAGAGTGAACCAGTGTGTACCGTAGGGAATGGTTCCTGCGGAAGGCTGAAAAGGCAGGGGAGGAGATAGGTGTCTGGTGGTTTCGGCATCTTGTTGGAAGTGGTGGCTGATGACCTTCTGGATGTGGATGCTGGTGGGATGGTAGTTAAGGACAACGGGAAACCTGTCACTGTTGTGAGAGGGGATGAGGGCGCAAGTGCGGGAGATGGGTCAGGCCTGGTTGAGGGCCCTGTCAACAATGGTGCTGGAGAATCCTCAACTGAGAAAAAAGATGGACATTTCGGAGGCTCCCTTGTTGGCCTTGTCAGAACATATGATGGAGACAGAGGAACTGGGAGATTGGAATGCAGTGTTAACAGGAAGCTGGGTGTGAGGATGTATAGACCAGGTAGCTCTGGGAGTCAGTGGGTTTATATCCCCAGAAATGGAAACAGAAATGTCAAGGAAGATAAAGAGGAGTAAGAGATAGACAGGTGAAAGTGAGGGCAGTGCGGCAATTGGAAGATCAATGAACTTATCCAGTTCCTGACAAGACAGGAAAGCAGCACCAATGATATCATTAGTATATCAGAGAAAGATGTTGGCGGGGTCAGATAGGACTGTAACATGGAATGTTCCAGATACCCCATGAAGAGACAAGCCTAACTAGGGCCGATGTGAGTACTCATGACTGCCTCTCTTACCTTAAGAAAATTAGAGGAGTTAAGAGTTGTTGAGGGTGAGGATGAGCCCAGCCAAGTGGAGGAGGGTTGTGGTGGTTGGCGATGGTCCAGGAAGAAGTGGAGGCTCCTAAGACCATCCTGATGGGGGAGTGCATGTGGAAGGGGATTGCATGTCCATGGTAAAGAGGTGGTGTCTGGGGCCTGCAAAGTGGAAATTCTGAAACTGACGTAAAGTGCCAGAGGAATCACGTATGTATGTGGGCAAGGATTGGACCGGGGCAGAAGACTGAGTCAAGGCGGGAAGAGATGAGTTCTGTTGGGCAGGAGCATGCTGAAACAATGGGTCTGCCCGAGCAATCCTGTTTATAAATTTTCGGAAGGAGGTAGAAGGAGATAGCTGTGCGGGACTGGGGGATTATCAGCTTGGAGGCAGAGGCAGGGAGATCACTGAATGAAATGGGGTCAGTGATAGTAGTTGATACAATGGCTTGATGTACCATGGTAGGGTCATAGTCCAGGGGAAAGTAGGAGGAGGGATCTGAAAGTTGGTGCTCAGCCTCTGCAACGTAGATGTCAGTACGCCAGACTACAACAACACCACAAATATCAGCAAGCTTAATAACAAAGTCAGGGTTAGATATAAGCGCATGGGATGCAGGAAGATGGGTTGCATTGGATGTGGGAGGCACAGAGGTTGAGGCAACCAGTGTCATGTTGACAGTTCTCGATGAACAGTTTGAGTTCACCCAGTGATTTTCCTGCTTCTGCCTCCAAGCTGATAATTCCCCAGCCCCACACAGCTTGTTTCTACCTCCTTCTGAAAATTCACAAGCAGGATTGCTCGGGCAGACCATTTATTTCTGCCAGCTCCTGCCCAACAGAACTCATCTATTCCCTCCTAGAGTTGGTCTTTTCTCCCCGGTCCAGTCCCCGCTCACTTTACATTCGTGATTCCTCTGATGCTTTACACCGGTTATAGAATTTCCAGGCGCCAGCTGCCTCCTTTTTATCATGGATGTTCAACCCCTTTAAACATCCATTCCCCTCCAGGATGGTCTTAAGGTGCTTCATTTCTTCCTGGAGCAAAGACCTGAGCCATCCCCAACCACCACCTCCCTCCTCTGCTTGGCTAAGTTCGTCCTCATCCTCAACAACTTCCTTAACTCCTCACATTTTCTTCAGGTCAGAGGAGTTTCCATGGGAACCTACATGAGCTTCAGATATACCTGTATCTTCATAGGGTACATGGGACATTCCATGTCCCAGTCCTATTACACTCAACTCTTCTTCCAATATGTCGATGATATCATCAGTGCTGCTTTCTGTCTCATCTGGTATTGGAAAAGTTCATTGATTTCGCTTTCAATTTCCACCAGCTCTCATTTTCACCTGGTCTATCTCTGGCTCCTCCCTTCACTTCCTCGATATCTGTTTCCATTTCTGGGGTTAGACCATTCAATAATATCCACGATAAATCCATCAACTCCCACAGTATTCTGGTCCTTGCATCCTGCTTCCTGTAAAGACTCCATTCCATTTTCCTGGTTCTCTGTCTCCATTTATGTTCCAATAAGGCCAACATCAACAAGGGAGCTTCCGGAATGTCCACCTACTTCTTCAACCGAGGACTCCCCAGCACCGTTGTCAAAAGGACCCTCAACCAGGCCTGACCCATCTCCCACAGTTCTGCCCTCATCCCACCCTTCCCTCCCACAACAGTGACAGGGGTCCCCTTGTCCTTACCTACCATTCCATCAGCATCCACATCCAGAAGATCACCAGCCACCATTTCTGCCACCTCCAGCGAGATGCCAGCACCAGACACAAATTCCCCTCCCCTCCCTTGTCCATCTTCCGCAGGAACCGTTCCCTCCATGACAACCTGGTCCACTTTTTCTTCACTCTCAACAACACCCACAGCCCCGTGGCACCTTCTCCTGAAACCAGTGAAGGTGCAACACCTGCCCATTTACCTCCTCCCTCCCCAGTATCCATGGGCCCAAACATACCTTCCAGGTGGAGCAGTACTTTACCTGCACTTCCCAGAATCTAGACTACTGCATTCGCTGCTCACAATGTGGTCGATTGTACATCGAGGAAACAAAGCATCGGTTGGGTGACTGCTTCACGGAACATCTACGTTCTGCTTGCAAAAAAAAAACCGAGCTACCTGTTGCCTGCCACTTTAACACATCTCTCTATTTCCTGACCAACATCTCTCTCTCTGGCTTGCTGCTGTGTTTCAGCGAGGCTCAGAGCAAGCTGGAAGGACAACACCTCCTTTCCACTTGGGGACCTTGCAACCTGATGGACTCAATATTGAGTTCAATAATTTTATTACCTAAACTCTCTCATGTTCCATTCCATACCAGTCCTTGTTATCATAGTCTGTCATTACACACTACCTATTGTTATTACCTAACAATCCCCATTTACAGCTATTCACTCTCCTAGCCAGATTGTTATCCATTTCTTTGTCTGTCCAACTGTTCTTTTCTCTCTATGGGCTCTATCCACACCTATCGTTTACTCCTTACCTCGCCCTCCCGGCCCCCCGTACCAATGCTGCCTCCTGCATAGAGAATCCCTATGGTGCGGAAACAGGCCCTTCGGCCCAACAAGTCCACACCGAACCTCAGAGCATCCCACCCGCACCCATCCCCCTATAAATCACCTAATCTACGCCATGGGCAATTTAGCATGGCCAATCCACCTACCCTGCACATCTTTGGACTGTGGGAGGAAACCAGAGCACCCAGAAGAAACCCACACAGGTACGGGGAGAATGTACAAACTCCACTCAGACAGTCGCCCGAGTCTGGAATCAAACCCGGGACCCTGGTGCTGTGAGGCAGCAGTGCTAACCACTGAGCCACCAGGCCACCCAACATGTTCCTAGCAACCATCAGTTCTGAGGAAGAGTCACTGTACCTGGAACATTAACTCTGATTTCTCTTCAAAGATGCTACTGGACCTGCTGAGCTTTTCCAGCAACTTCAGTGTTTGTGTATATTCTCAATGTGTCCTCTTAACAACCTTTTTTTTTGGAACCTATCTTGTGTTAACTGCAAATTTAGCCACCATGATTTTGATCCCCCCCATTGGGCATTATTGATAATCAAATTGTAAAATGTCAATACGGACCCTAAGGAACTGCACGTGCCATGTTCTGCCAATTGGAAAAGGACCCATTTATTCATACATTCTCTTTCATGGCAGCCAGCTATAAGACCATAAGACATAGGAGTGGAAGTAAGGCTATTCGGCCCATCAAGTCCACTCCTCCATTTAATCATGGCCGATGGGCATTTCAACTCCACTCACCCGCACTCTCCCCGTAGCCCTTAATTCCTTGCGAGATCAAGAATTTATCAATCTATACCAATCATATATCCATGTTAGTATGTTACCCCCATACTGTGAGCTCCTACTTTGTCCAATAGCTTTATGTGGTACATTGTTAAATGGCAAGTTCAGTTGGTCAACATGTTGCACCTTCAAGGAATTCCAGTAAACTGGTTAAACCAGATTCCCCTCTCACTAACCTAAATTGGTGTGAGTCATGGGAACATAGTCACACAGCATTCGGTCCACCATGTCTGTGCTGGCGTGCTTGTCCAGGTGCTTCTTAAATGTTACAAGAGTACCTGCCTCCTCGGCAGTGTGTTCAATGTTTCTACCACCCTCTGGGTAGAAAACAATTTTCCTTAAATGTCCTCTGAACCATTTACTCTTTGTCCTGGATGGTGTTGAGCATCTTGAGTGTTGGAGCTGTACCCATCCAGGCAGGTGGGGAGTATGCCATCACACTCCTGGCTTGTGCCTTGGAGATAGTGCCCAGCATCAGGAGATGAGTTGCTTACTAGAGTATTCCTAGCCTTTGACTTGATCTTGCAGCCATTCAACTTAAACACTCAAGAAGGCACTGGATGATCATTTGGATAAAAATAATGTCCAAGGTTATGGGGATAAAATAGGACACTGGCAGTAAGTAATTATGCTCATTTATTGAGCAGGTGTGGGCACAATGTGACTCTGAAGAATACTGATTAATGTCAGAGGATCTGGGACACAAACAGGGAATCTATCCTGGGGCAGCCAGCATTTAGGCCAGCTTAAGTGTATATATATGTGTATATAATTCATCCTGTCTCCAGCAAGTTCCCCACCAAGTCACTCACCAGCCTGATCTGCAAATATATTGCCGTTCCTTCAGTGTCACTTGGTCAAAATCCTTGAACTCCCTCCCTAACGTCAATGTGGGCCATCATTAATACCATCAGCTATAGCAATTTAAGGAAACAATTCATGACCACCCAATTCACGGTAATTAAGATGTATAATAAATATTGGTATGGCCAGAAACACCTGCATCCCATGAATATGCTAAAAAAATTGATTGATGTGATATAATGTAATAACTGATGATCTACAGCTATTGCAATATAATATTGATGTTAGCTCCCATAACACAAATATAAGATGTGGCTCAAGTAATACTGAAGAACTCAATGAACTTTTGTTACAGCCCCTGGTATCTACATATCAATATTACAATCACAGGTATTTGTGTGTCTGGACTCCAGCAAAGAAGTACTGGAACCTGTTTCCCCCTAGTATGTCATGCTGCAAGAGGACAGAAATCATTAAGAGGAACACTAAGACTTTTATACAATCATGCCAAGATATCATGAGCATGCCCCTTAAAGATACATTGCATATGTGCTGTGTGACATGCCAGCAGACTTGCAATGGACAGTTTAATTTCCAAAATCCTATTGGTTTATTCTGGAAGTTTTAAATATTCAAAATCCCAATTATGACCTCAACCTGCCTCTAACTCAATTTTAATGAACTTGGAATGGAGTTGGGGACGACCAATCAGCTCCAGAAGGTAGGTTCATCATTTAAATATTTTAATGAGGCCATGTGCCTCAAATTTTTTTTCCTCCATTTTATCTTAACACTGTCCAGTCAGATTTTCCAGGCTTCAAGGAACTCAGCTGAGGAGAGGGGACGATACCTCTTTAGAGTGGAAGCAGCAGCTCCTTCTGTCAGCTCCCAAGTAAATTCACTTCACCCCAGCAACTAACATTCCCCGTCACCACAATATCTCCTCACCCCAATGACAATATGTCCCATTCCCACCACATGTTAAGGACAATGTACCTAGATATAAATTCTTAGTTACTCAGGTAGAAAAATAAAAAAAAATTTAAAAAGTTCAGTGTTTTCTTCTACCCAATTCTTGAGTAGAAGTGGCAATAAAACCTAAATCTAATCTGACAAAATCTAAAACATGTATGGATCACTCTTCTGACCCTTCCAGTCTCTCCATCTTTGATCTCTGCCTGACCTCCCAACACTCCCTACGCTATGGGAGCCTGGTGCTAATATCACTAGAATATTGATCCAGAGACCAAAGTACTGCCCTGGAGACCTGGGTTGGAATCCCACCACACCCCAGACAAAAGAATCTGGAATTAAGAGTCAAATGATGGCCATTATCTGTTGTTCATTGTTGGAAAAACCCATCTGGTTCACTAATAGTGTCCTTTAGGAAAGAAAACTGCCAACCGTATGGGCTATATGTGACTCCAGCCCATAGCAATGTGTTTAACTCTTAAACTGCCCTCTGGACAATTAGGGATGAGGAATAAATGCTGGCCTAGTCAGCGACACCCTCATTTGTGAATGAATAATAAAAAAAAGACCAAATGGCCTTTATCCAACCACTGTCTACAGCTCCCATCCACCCCAATTCCTCCTCTCCGCTGCTGGTTTTGCAGCCCTGCAGACCCATCAGACAAGCAGCCTCTCCAATTGTCATGCTGCAAACAAAAATGTAGAAGTAAAACAGCAAATCAGCTCCTGCCATTCTCTATGAAAACATTTAAGGGCAATCCATTATTTGGTAAAGTGAGTTATGAGGACGAGGTGGAGAGTGTAAAGGATATAGACAGGTTAAGTGAGTGGGCGAACAGTTGACGAAGTATACCGTGGCTAAATGTGAACTTGTCCGCTTTGGCAGGAAAGAGAATAACAGCATATTATTGAGGTGATTTCGATTTAGATTAGATTCCCTACAGTGTGGAAACAGGCCCTTTGGCCCAACAAGTCAACACTGCCACTTGAAGCATCCCTCCCAGACCCATCCCCCTATAACCCTATAACCCACACACCCCTGAACACTGTGGGCAATTTCGCATGGCCGATCCACCTAGCCCGCACATCTGTTTGGACTGTGGAAGGAAACCGGAGCACCCGAAGGAAACCCACGCAGACGCGGGGAGAATGTGCAAACTCCACACAGACAGTCACCTGATGCTGGAATCGAACCTGGGGCCCTGGTGCTGTGAGGCTGCAGTGCTAACCACAGCCACTGTGCCGCCCTACTAGGGAGAAGTTGTGGAACTCTTCAGTACAGAAGGATCTTGGTGTCCTGGTACATGAATAACAAAACATTAATTTTAGTAGAGCAAGTGATTAAGAACGTAAATGAAATGTTGATGTTAATCACAGGAGGAATAGAAGGTCATTGGAGGCTTTACTGTAACTGTACAGGGAAATAGTATGATCTCATCTGGAGCACTGGATATGGTTCTTGAAAAAGGATATAGTTGCATAAGAATCAGTTCAAGAAAGTTTCACATGACCTGATTCCTGGCATACAGGGGGTCATCTTATGAGGAAAGGTTGCTGTGCTTGGCCTGTACCATTGGCATTTAGAAGAACGATAGGTGATCTTATTGAAACATGTAAGTTCCTGAGGGGGGTCTCGAGAGGGAGGATGCCAGGGGCTATTTCCCTCATGAGAGAAAATATGAACAAATGAATTGGGAGCAGTGGTCAACAATTCAACCCCTTGAGCTTGCTTCCACAGTAAATAACTGAAAACTCAACCCCACCTATCCCATTAACTGTTTACCCCCTTACTTCTCAAGGATCTATTTACATCTGCTTTAAAAGTATTCAAAGATTTTGTTTCCACCAGCTTTTAGAGGAAGAGCTTCCAAAGATTCATGACTATTTGAGACTATCTCCTCAACTCTACCTTAAAGGAAGGACTCCTTATTTTTAAACAGTGACCCCCATACTTCTAGATTTTCCAACAAGAGGAAACATCTTGTTGAGACCCAGCTGGTTAAGTCTGCTCATGGTCTTATATGTTTCAATCAAGCCATCTCTCACTCTAAATTCCAGTGAATACAAGCCTAATCTTTCCAACCTTGTCTCATGAAACAATTGTCTATTCCAGGTCTTAGTCTGGTAGACTTACCCTAAACTGCTTCCAATACTTTCACATCCTTCCTTAAATAAGATGATCAGCATTGTACACAGTATTCCAGATATGATCTCACCAATGTTGTATGTAACCGGAGCTTAACATCTTTTTTTTAGTATTCAGTTTCCCTTGTAACAGAACAAAACATTCTATTCATATGCCTGTCTGGTAACTAGGACCCACCCTAATTCCCTGCAACTCAGACCCCTGCAATCTCTCACCTGCTCCTAAATCCTAGCTTCTATGTTCCCATTCTGTGATGTGGTAAAGGTGGTGGACAATTAACCAATGAACCAGAGGAGGAGGCGCCACAAATAACCCCATCCTCGAGGTTTGGAGGGTCCATCTTCAGTGCAAAAAGCTAAAGCATTTGCGTGCACCTTCAGCCAGAAATGCTGATTTGATAATCCATCTTTCTCTCCCTCCTCCTGAGGCCATGGAGTCATAGGATTCTACAGCACAGAAAATGGCTCTTTGTTCCATCAAGTCTGTGCCAGTCAAAAGTAAGCACCTAAGTATTCTAATTCCATTTTCAAGCTCTTGGCCACTAGCCTTGTAAGTACTTCTTCAATGTTATGTGGATTTTGGCTAGTATTACCTTTGCCTAGGTACCTTACATAGTATTACCAGAGAGTTCCCGATTCCCACCACCGTATGGGTGAAAAGGTTGTTTTCACATCTCCTGCCCTTCACCTTGAATCTATGCCCTCAGTCATTGATCTTGCCCTCAAAGGGAAAGGCTTCTTCCTGTCTACTCTATCTATGGTGCTTACAATTTTATACATCTTCAGCATCACAGATGTCAGTCTTCAGCCAATTCAGTTCACCCGCGTGATAAGAAGAAATAGCTGAAGGCACTGGATACTGCAAAGACTGTCAGGCCTAATGATATTCCAGCATAGGACTGAAGACCTGTGCTCCAGACCCAGCTGTGCCTCTAGCCGAGCTGATCCAATACAGCTGCAACACTCAATCTAGTTAGCATAGCCTTGCTCCCTCATTAGAAAGAGATGACTGGTAGTGATTTAACCTTGGGGCCACCACACCTCAGGAGAGGGGAGAAGTTGAGTCCTTCATGGTAACCTCAGCCAGTGTGGGGATTGAACCCATACTGTTGGCGTCTCCCTGCTTTGCAAACTAGCTGTCTAGACCAACTAAGCTAAACCAACCCCCAGTTGCAGCACTGAATTTACGTGATAATGTATAAAATTGGCCAGGTACATCCAGAATCAGACACACCTGACTGCAGGTGGGGGAGGGGGATGCATGGAGTGGGGGGGTGTTGGATGTAAGGCAGTGCAGTGGAGCTGCTTCAACAGAATCGAAGTGTGGAATCAGGAAATTCCCTGAATATATCTCCGTCACAAACTGATTCTTGGCCTTGGAAAACAGTGACAGTGCCATTCCTCTGTGGAAACCAGACAGAGACAAGGCCATGGCCCTGTGAGTGGTCCAGCTGTTTTGGCTGGGGTGGAGGAGGGGGGGAAGAAATGTGGAAAGAAGGTAGTGTTAGGGGCTTCATTAGGAAGGCGTAAAGACAGGGATTTCTGCAACCATAAATGTCATTCCAGGATGACATGTTGCCTCCTGGGTGTCAGGAACAAGGAGGTCATGGAATGGTTACAGGGCATACTGAAGAGGGAGGGTAAACAGCCGGGACTCGTAGTCTATGTTGGGATCAAGGACTGAGAAAGAAGATACATGGGGTCACCATGATCCCATCCAAACTGCTCACCATCCTGACTTGGCAATATATTGTCATTCCTTCAGTGTCATTGGGTTAAAATTCCCTCCATCCCTCCAGAAGGGCATTCTAGGTGTCTCTTATCCAATGGACTGCAGTGGTTCAAGAAGCCAGCTCATCAGCACTTTCTCCAGTGCAATCAGGAATTGGTAATAAATGCTGGACCAGCCAGCAACGCTAACATTGCTGGAATGAATGAAAGAAAGGACTCATGTTGGACAAAGGCAATAAATATAATTTAGCACAAAAATCCAAAGAAAATCTTGCATATGTGCAATGCTTTTATCAGTGAACCAATATCTCAAAGTGCTTCACTGCCAGTTATTGGTTTTGAGGTGAGGTCCCTGTAATGCAAGAAACGCAGCAATCTTCCGCACGCAGCAATCTTCCACAAACAGCAGTAGACAATGACTAGACTATTACTTTTGTGATGTTGGTTGAGGGATAAACATTGCCCAAAAATAACTGCCTTGCATAGAAATAGTACCGTGGAATCTTAACATGTCATTCAAAAGGCAATAAGTCTGACAGTGCAGCATTCCACCAGTTTTGCATAGCAGTGTTTGCCCAGAGTTTTGTGCCCTAGGCCTAGAGTAAGATTTGAACACTGAAATTTGAAATAGTAGCGAATATTGAACAGCAGAACACAGAAACAGGCCCATCAGCCAACCATGATGCCATTCTAAATGAATCCCATCTGCATGCACATTGTCTGTATTTCGCCATTCTCTGTCTGTGCTTACGTCTGTCCAAATGCCTCTTAAACTTTGCTATTATATCTGTTTCTACCGCCTCCCCTGGTATTTGACATTTCCACCCCTGGTAAAAAAAAGGCACTGACTATCCACCCTATCCATACCGCTCATAATTTTATATTCTTCTAATATATCATCTCATAATCCTCCGATGCTCTAGCGAAAGCAATGCCAGTTTATCCAAACCTCTCCTCATATCTAATACATTCAAATCCAAGCAGTATCATGGTCAACCTCTTTGAATTCTCACCAAAATTCCCACATCTTTCTTACAGTGTGGCAACCAGAACTGGACACAATAATTGAAATGTGGCCTAACTAAAGTTTTTTTTTTTTTTTTTTTACAGCTGCAGCATAACTTGCCAACTTTAATACTTAGTGCCTGACTGATGAAGGCAAGTATGCCATATGCCTTCTTTACCACCTGATCTACATGTGTTGCCACTTTCAAGAGCTATGGACTTGCACTCCAAGACTCCCCTCTATATCGATGCTCCTAGGGGTCCTGCCATTTACTGTATACTTTCCTCTCGCATTTGACCACGCAAAATGCATTACTTCACACTTGTATGGATTAAACTCCATCTGCCATTTCTCCGCCCACATATTCAATTGATCTATATCCTACTGTATCCTTAGACAACCTTCCTCATTATCCATAATTCCAACAATTTTCATGTCATCTATTAACTTACTAATTAGCATGCCTATATTTTTATCCAAACAATTTACATATATTACAAACAACAGTAATTGCAACACTGATCCTTGTGGAACATTACTGATCACAGATGTCCAGTGGACAATGGGCTGAGGAGTGGCAGATGAGGTCAATTTTGATGAATGTGAGGTATTGCATTTTGGTGAAACGAACAAGAGGCAGGAATGATACAGTTAATAGTAAAGCCCTGGATAGTGTGGTTGAACAGAGAGAGCTAGGGATTCAGGTACATAGTTCTTTGAAAGTTGCATCACAGAAAGACAGGGTAGTTCAGAAGGCATTTAGCACAGTTGCCTTCGTTGCTCAGATCACTGAGTACAGGAGTTGGGACGTCGTGTTAAGGTTGTACAGGATGTTGGTGAAGGCACTTTTGGAGTACAGCATCCAGCTCTGGTCACCCTGCTATAGGAAGGATATTATTAAATTGAAGAGAATTCAGTATATATTTACCAGCATATTGTGGGGGCTGGAAGAATTGAGATATAAGAAGAGGATGCATAGGCTGAGGCTTCTTTCACTGGAGCATAGGGGGCTGAGGAGTGAACCTTATAGAGGCTTATAAAATCATGAGGAGCTAGGATAAAGTGATTAACAAAGGTCCTTAGTGTGGGGGAGTTCTAAACTAAGGGGGCATATTTTTAACGTGAGACTAGGAAGATTTAAAAGGGAACTGAGGGGCAACGTTTCCACACAGATTATGGTTTGTCTGTGGAACAAAGTGCCAGAAGAAGAAGTAGATGGAGATACAGTTATAACATTTAAAAGGCATTAAGATTGATACTCAAATAGGAAAGGTTCAAAGGGACATTGGCCAAACACAGGCAAGTGGGACTAGTTTTGTTTGGAAAACTTGGTCAGCATGGATTAGTTGGACCAAAGGGCCTGTTTCTACGCTCTATATCCCTATGACTATCTATGATCTTGTCAAATTATTTTAGTAAAGTCCATATAGACAACATTCACTGCCTTATCATCAACAGTCATCCTTGTCACATCCTCAAAAGACTCAAAACAAATTTGTGTGACAAGATCTCCCCTGCATAAAGCCATGTTGACTGTCCCCAATAAGACCATTCTTTTGCAAATGCGAGTACATCCTGTCCCTAAGATCTTTCTCCAATAATTTCCCTTCCACTGATGTAAGGTTCTCTGGCCTATAATTTCCTGGATAATCCATGTTGCCCTTCTTAAACAAAGGAATAACACTGGCTCTTCTCCACTCCTGAGACTTCAGTGATGACTAAAGCAGATGCATAGACCTCTGGCAAGACCCCAGCAAACTCCTCCCTTGGCATCCTTTATCATGCTGGATAGAGACTATTCATCCGTGGGGAGTTGTCTACCTTAATGCTTTTCAAGATACCCAACAGCACCTTCTCCTTCATATCAACGTGTCCCTGTATATCAATATACCCCCTCCCCTACCTTACCATCCTTCATGTCATTCTTTTGGTTACCAGTGCAAAGTACTCATTTAGGATCTCACCCACTTTTCCAGACTCCTTGCATAAATTCTGTCCTTGGTCCTTAAGTGGTCGCTCTCTTTCCCTAGCTATCCTCTTCTTTCTAATATAAGTATAAAATGCCTTGGGATTCTCCTGGACTCTATTTACCAAGGACATTTCAAGATCCTTTTTAGCCCTCTTAATTCCTTGTTTAAGTTCTTTTCCACTTTCTTTATATTCTTCAAGGGCATTGTCTGAATTCAGTTTAATAAACCTTACATATGCTTCCTTTTCTGTTTTGATTGAACTTTCATGATCCCTTGTCATGCAGTGTTCCCAAACCTGGCCATCCTTAGCTTTCATCTTCACATGAACAAGCTGGAGCTGGACTCTTACCTACTGATCTTCAAAAGATTCCCACATGTCAAATGTGGGTTTAGCATCAAACAGCCATCTGAGGTCTAATTTCTCCATTTGCTGCCTCATATTGTTGTAATTAGCCTTCTCCCAATTAAACACTTTCATCCAAGGACCAGTCTTACCTTTTCATAACTGTCTTAAAACTTATAGGATTATGATGACTATTCCCAAAATGCTCCCCCATTGAGACTTCGATCGCATGGCCGGGGGCATTCCCCAATGCAAGGTCTAATGTGGCCCCTTCCCTTGTTGAACTAACAACATATCGTTTCAGGAAACCCTCCTGGATAGCTCAGCGGTCAGTGCTGTTCCCTCACATCACCAGGGACCTGGGTTCAGTTCCAGCTCCAGGCAAGTGTCTGTGTGGAGCTTGCACATTCTTCCCATCTCTGCGTGGATTTCTGCTGGGTATTCCAGTTTCCTCGCAGAGTCCAAAGATGTGCAGGTTAAGTGGATTGGTCATGGTAAACGTGGGGATAAAGTAGGGGTGTTTGTGGATGCTCTTTGGGGGGTTGGTGCAGACTTGATGGGCCATATGGTTTCTTTCTACATTCCAGGGATTCTATGATGCACCTAGCACATTCTACCCCACCTAAGCCCCTGGCTCTAAGGGACTCCAAACCAATACTGGGGAGGTTAAATCACCCACTTTAACAATCCTGTTGTTTTTACATTTTTCCATGATCTGCTTGCATTTCTGTTCCTCTGTCTCCCGCTGGCCTATAGTGGGGAGCCTGTAGTGTAACAATGTGGCTAACTGAGCTATGCTAAAACAGGGAGTTAGCTATGATAGAGGGAACAATGCTGTTGTGCAGTCAGTAGTCCTCAATACATAGAAACAAAACTCAAAGTTGGTCTGAGCAGCTCCGCAGTGCCCAATGATCTCAAGTGAATAAGACTGACTTGGGACTCTGTACTCATTGCCTTAGATGTGAATAATAATGTCCTTCAGAAGGAATTGGAATCAAAATCAATGAGTTGTCAGATTTTACATAATCCACCTGAACAAAGGACCTTCACACTCACAGCACCAACAAGAGAATGTGAACAAAGTCTGCCTGACCATCTTGCTTGCCCACTGTCTGTGGGGAGATGGTGATACAAAGATAATATCTGTAAGCTAGTGGCTATGTCCTGGAATCATGGGTTCAAATCTTAATTTATTAATGAATCTGGAATGGAAATCTAATCATTAATAGTGATCAGGAAATTATGATCAATTATAAATAAAAATGAAGCGCTGGAGAAACTCTGCAATTCTAGCAGTATCTATGAAGGGAGAAGCAAAGTAAATGTTTTAAATCTGATATGACTCCCCTTCAGATTTAACTATCATTGATTGTTCTAAAAACCTCTCTGCTTCACTTATGTCCTCTTAGGGAAGGGTGCCTTCATCCTTACTGAGCTTGACCTGTAGGCCAGACCACAACAAAGTGACATTGCCCTCTGAATAGGCCAGGCAAGTATCTCAGTCCAGGGCCTTGGCAGTGAAACTCAGATCCTGTGAAAGAGAAAAGAAAGGGAGATGCGGTTTACTTTGGAATCCGGAAATTACTGATTTGCCCTTTACTTAGGCAGGACAGTTGTTAACTTTGATAAATATTACTTTATTTTGCATTTTATAAATATAGTATCATGAAATAGCCTGTTGATGATTTCAAATTTCTACGACAAAATGAGTGGGTTTGAGTGATGTTTGCAGAATTGCTTAGTAATATTGTTCTGTTGAAAATGCATGATCTAAACATTTACCTGCCAACTTTAAACTAGTGAACAAAATTTTGCTTTGTAAAGTACACTTCTGGATTGGGCAGAGGGAGGTTCCCCTGAAAGATTTTCTCATTATTTGCTGATAGACTCTGAACCTAAGCTCTTTTGTACTGGCTTCATTCTTTGAGAAATTGCTCATTTGCTCTGATCTCAGAATGCAAAGTGAGACTCGCAGTCTCTCGATCCTCTGCCAAATCATGACAGATCAAACTATCTGACACTGCAGCAAGTGCTTGAAAATGTGAAAATTACCTGGGAGAAAATATCCTTTCTCACTTCAAAGTCCTAGATTTCAGAGCTGTCAGAAGCAGACATGTGCACTTGTGATGGAATAAGATAGAAGAGAGAGATAAATGAAAAAGAGTCTTACTGAAAAGTTGTGCAGCTTGTTGTTTAAACTGATGTGACTGGATATGTTCCATTGAGTCTGCTGCCAATAAGTTTCTTCATAAATAGCTTGAAATCAGAGTTAAGCTTTCTGACAGTGAGTTTAAACAGAAGAAGTGAAAGTATGACAAAAAGAAAATGCAATTCTCCACACAGGAAGTCATAAAGAACAGAACAATCCAGTGTTGTAAATTGCTAAACTCAAATGGATCATCAAACTGTGACACTGTTGGCAGTTACTTTCACACATTCACAGATTAAACAACTGAAACAACTTCCATTCAGAATTAAGCTACAGGACACTGGATGCTGATGGTTTTAGTGTTCCCCTTGTACACTCACCATGCTATCCTTTCCAGTCTTGTTTCTCTAGCTGTGGGGACTCTGTCAGCTTTCTCACTGACATTTTCCCTGTCTTCACTTGACAGCAAGGGAGGCCAAAGCAATTGTTCACCCTGGTCTATTTCCTGAGCTGTTTGTCTGTAAGTCCTGCAATATTTACATAATTCCTTATTCTTTGAAAAAATAAAATCTTAGAATACAGCACATGAAATATTTGAGACCGTGCTGTTGACTTTACTGAAAACACATATATAGATGTAGGTGCCAAAGGCTGACTGGCATTTATTACACGGCCTTAGCTGCCCTTGTGAAAGTAGTCGTGAGCTGCCTTCTTGAATGGCATCAGAAGTCACACAACACCAGGTTATAGTCCAAAAGGTTTATTTGAAATCATTAGCTTTCTGAGAACTGCTCTTTCATCAGGTAAAGTCACTCTTTCTGACAAAGAAGCAATGCTTTGAAAACTTGTGATTTCAAATAGACCTGTTAGACCATAACCTGGTGTTGTGTGGCTTCTGGCCCCAGTCCAACACTGGCATCTCCACTTCTTGAACTGTTGCAGTCCCCATGCTGAAGGTTGACCCACAATACTGTTATGGAGGGAATTTCAGGATTTTGACCCAATGACTGTGATATACTTGTAAACCAGGGTAGTGAGTGGCTTAAGTGGAACTTGCAGGTGGTGGTGTTCCCATGTATTTTCTGCCCTTGTCTTCCTAGATAGTAGAGACTTAAAGTTTTGGAAGGTGCTGTCCATGGATGCTTATTGAATTTCCACAGTACATCTTTTAGATATTACACACTGCTGCTACTGAGTGTTGGTAGTGGAGGGAGTGGATGCTTATGGATGTGGTGCCAATCAAGCTGGGCTTTGTCTTGGATGGTATTAAGCTTCCTGAGAATTGTTGGAGCTGCATTGAGCCAGACAAATGGACAGTATTGCATCATATTCCTGACTTGAAGCTTATAGATGTTAGCAGACTTTGTGGAGTCAGGCTGTGAGTTACTTTCTGCAGGATTCCTTACCTCTGATCTGTTCTTGCAGCTACAGTACTTGTACGGAATAAAAGCAAAATATTATAGGTCCTGGAAATCTGTGACAAGCACAGAAAATGCTGGAGAAACTCAGCAATTCTGGCAGCATCTGTAGACAGAAATAGAGTTAGTGTTTGAGTCTGGTATGACTTCTTTAGAACTACATCATACCAAACTCAAAATGTTAATTCTGTTTCTCTCTTAACAGGGGCTGCCAGACCTGCATTTATATGGCTAGCCCAATTCAGTTTCCAGTCAATGGTATTCCCAGGATGTTGATAGTGGTGGATTCGGTCATGCTAATATCAAGGAGCCATGTTAGACCTTCACTTCCTGGAGATAGTCATTGTTTGGTATTTATTTGGCATAAAGGTCTACCCAAACTTTGATATTGTTGTCTTGCTGCATTTGGCACCTGAGGAGTCGAGAATGGCGCTGAACATCATGCACCTTCCTTAATATTTGGATCATTAATAGTGAGAGGATGAAGGTAAGAAATTAATAGCCACTATGGAATTGACATTGTTTACGTTAGAAGCCGCCATGAATTCACCTCGTGCATTATAACATTCTGAACAGTGGCTTGTTTTCTGGCCCGTCTCACAGAGGGAGGTTGGACTCTGTCTTGTTTGTTCGGTGCCACCTCCTCCATAAGTTTACCAGTTGTGTGCACAATGTGTGGATCTGCACTTCTGCCAGGACGAATACCTAGCACCATGCTGCTTTTCTTTCCAGCCTTTCCAGATCTGGATGGAGAGGCCTCAGACAACTTTGGACAAAACATTTATGATCAGACGTTACTGAAGAAACTGGTTCTAAAATGTTTCTCAATACTGAAGCTCATGAATCACTTAATGAAAGAAAATTGTCAAGGAAGTCCATTTCCATTGGCATAGTAAGTGCCTTTCTAACTTGTGTGAATCCATTTTATTAAAGAACACAACATTTAAATATAACCCTGTGAATCGTAGTATTTTCTGAGGATAATATCCAGCACGTGACACTTGCAATGATTTAAAACCCAGTTATTTAAAGTGACGAGAACTTTCATCAGGTAAGGCTTGACAGATCAGTGCTGCTTGTTTTTCAACATTCAGATCAGAACTGACATCCACATCTTTTTGGAAGTTGAGAGGAAGGGTCATTTTGTCCTCAGAGGGTGGTATGGGTTCATTAAAAAAATCTGCCCAGGTTGAGCTTTCGAACAATCAAACGTCACATGTCACTCAGTATAATTTTGATGGTATTAAATTGGTCTGAATTTGAAAAGTGGATAATTTGAAGGACCTTCAGCCGAACATTAATACCGTGTAACAGGACATTACCTGCTCCAGGTTACTCCTTCATAGCTGAACCCGCTCTGTACTAGGGAAAGCATCTACTTCAAATTACATGTTGGGCTTGTTATAGTGGCAGCTGGGAAAATCTCACTGAGGGCTGTTTTGGAATCAGTGAAACCACTTTATTCTCAGAAATGGCTGAAAAGGTTCATTGTTCAAGGGCTGGAGCCCCAGGGATAGTTATCTGGGCTGGACGAACAGACCAGTACAGCTGCAGTTGGATCAGATCAGTCATTAGTGTCAGTGATGGCAGGGTGGGCCCATTCTTTATAAGTTAGATGGAGTCTGAGCACAGCTCAAAGATTACAGTGACCTCACATCAGACCCACACACTCAGAATCATAAATAATGTTCCTATAAAAGTTACTATCCAATTGTGATAAGTTTAGCAGAGGAAAACAGCCTCTGGGGTAAAATGGTGAAATTATGAAGCCAGATTGAATAGACCCAGTTTTAATTCCTTTAAGAAGCGATCTAATTGAACTATTCAGTATGATTATTGCAGTTAACAGTTTGGATTAAGAAAAAGTATTTTATTTGCTGAGGAGTATCCAGGACAAGGCAATGCTGTTTCACAATTAAGAGTGAGAGCATTTGTGGGTGACAGCATAATGAATTTGTCCAGCACAAGAATAACTATCTGGAACCCTCTCCTCAGACTGCAAGGTCAATGGAAAATTTCAAATCAGAGATTGTTGACTTCTGTAATGGAGGGATATTTATTGGTTAAAAAATCCAACATACATATCGGTTAAAATCTCTCAGGAATCCCCAGTGGAGGGTTCATAGAACATAGAACAATACAGCGCAGAACAGGCCCTTCGGCCCTCGATGTTGCGCCAACCTGTGAGCTAATCTAAGCCCCTCCCCCTACACTATCCCATCATCATCCATCTGCTCATTCAAGGACTGTTTAAATGCCCCTAATGTGGCTGAGTTAACTACATTGGCAGGCAGGGAGTTCCACACCCTCACCACTCTCTGAGCAAAGAACCTGCCTCTGACATCTGTCTTAAATCTATCACCCCTCAATTTGTAGCTATGCCCCCTCGTACAAGCTGACGCCATCATCCTCAGAAAAAGACTCTCACTGTCCACCCTATCTAATCCTCTGATCATCTTGTATGTTTCTATTAAATACCCTCTTAGCCTCCTTCTCTCCAATGAGAATGGGCCCAAGACTCTCAGCCTTTTTTTCATAGGGCCTGCGCTCCAGACCAGACAACATCCTGGTAAATCTCCTCTGCACCTTTTCCAATGCTTCCACATCCTTCCTGTAATGGGGCGACCAGAACTGCATGCAATATTCCAAATGAGGCCGCACTAGTGTTTTGTACAGTTGCAGCATGACATCACGGCGCTGGAACTCAATCCGTCTACCAATAAAACCTAACACACCGTAAGCCGCCTTAACAGCACTATCAACCTGGGTGGCAACTTCCAGGGATCTATGTACATGGACACCAAGATCCCTCTGCATATCCACACTACCAAGAATCTTTCCTTTGTCCCAGTTTTCTGCCTTCCTATTATTCTTCCCAATGTGAATCACCTCACATTTATCTGCATTGAGCTTCATTTGCCACATTTCAGCTGAATTCTGCAGTTTATCTAAGTCTTCCTGCAACATTCTTCCACACTGTCCACCACTCCACTGACTTTAGTGTCATCTGCAAACTTACTAACCCATCCACCTATGCCTGTGTCCAACTCATTTATAAAAATGACAAACAGCAGTGGCCCCACAACGGATCCTTGAGGCACACCTCCAGTAACCGGACTCCAGGCTGAATATTTTCCATCAACCACCACTCGTTGCCTTCTTATAGAAAGCCAGTTTCTAATCCAAACTGCTAAATCTCCCTCAATCCCATGCCTCTGCATTTTCTCCAACAGCCTACCATGTGGAACCTTATCAAAGGCTTTACTGAAGTCCATGTACACCACGTCAACTGCCCTACCTTCATTCACATGCTTGGTCACCTTCTCAAAAAACTCAATGAGGTTTGTGAGACACGACCTGCCCTTGATGAATCCATGCTGACTATCTCCAATCAAATTGTTGCTTGCTAAATGATTATAAATCCTATCTCTTATAATCCTTTCCAAAACTTTTCCTACAACAGACGTAAGGCTCACTGGTCTATAATTACCTGGGCCATCCCTACTGCCCTTCTTGAACAAGGGCACAACATTTGCAATCCTCCAGTCCTCTGGTACTAAACCTGTAGACAATGAAGACTCAAAGATCAAGACCAAAGGCTCCGCCACCACCTCCCTAGCTTCCCAGAGAATCCTCGGAAAAATCCCATCCAGCCCAGGGGATTTTTCTACCTTCACACCTTCTAGAATTGATAACACCTCCTCCTTACTAACCTTAATCCTTTCAATTCTAGTAGCCCGTAACTCGGTCGTCTCGTCTACAATATTCTCCTGTTCCTCAGTGAAAACAGATGAGAAATAATCATTTAGCACATCTTCACAGGGTCCACACACAACTTTCCACTTCTGCTTTGACTGGCCCTATTCCTACCCCAGTCATCCTCTTATTCCTCACATACCTATAGAAAGCTTTAGGGTTCTCCTTTATTCTACCTGCTAATGATTGCTCATGTCCCCTCCTTGCTCTTTTTAAGTCTTTCTTCAAATCCTTCCTAGCTAATCTGTAACTCTCCTTTGCCTCATCTGAACCATCTCGTCTCACCGTCACATAAGCCTCCCTCTCCCCCTTAACAAGTGATACAATTTCTGTAGTAAACCACGGTTCCCTTACCTTATTACTTCCTCCCTGCCTAACAGGGACATACCTTTCAAGGACACACAATATCTGTTCCTTAAACCAGCTCCACATTTCGATTATCCCCATTCCCTGCATTTTGCTACCCCATTCTATGCCTCCTAAGTCTTGCCTAATCGCATTATAATTGCCCTTCCCCCATCTATAACTCTTGCCCTGTGGCATGTTCCTATCCCTTTCCATGGCTAAGCTAAACGTTAGTGAATTATGGTCACTCTCTCCAAAGTGCTCACCCACCACTAAGTCAAACACCTGGCCTGGTCCGTTACCAAGTACCAGATCCAGTGTGGCCTCCCCTCTTGTCGGCCCTTCGACATACTGAGTCAGGAAACCCTCCTGCACACATTGGACAAAAATTGATATTTATGGGGGCATTCTCCCACTTTTCATTGAGGACCTAGGGTAGAGGGTATTGCATGCAGCAGCCTTGTATGATCGCAGATTGTGGTGGTTCACGGAATCCCAGGCCAACTGTTTATTTTGTAGTACTGTGGAGCCTGTGGACTGTGTATAAATTGGCTGTGGGTGACTGCACCACTTTTTGAGAGATTTTTTATTATACTTTTGGTCGCACTTCAGCCCTACACTCCTGTTCTTTGGGCATCTGGGTGCGGAGGGGTATGGGCAGATTGGAGGATCTCCTCCTGGGTCTGTTTGCTGGACCTGGCCAGGCTGACTATAAACAAGTTCAGGCAGCTGTGGAGGTAGTCATTTCTGCTGTCTGTCTGCCTCTCTTCTGTGATCCCATTATTGCTGGGTATCCTTGGAATGGGAACAATGAGGTGTCCTTCAATCCACGTGATGCCTTCAGAGAGAGGTGGAACCATGAGGGATACAATGCTTTATTTGCCCTTCCAATTTCATTTTGATTTCGCCTCTACCCTGTCTCTCTACCTTTCCCTCACCTTTGATGGATTGCATTGCCCTTAATGGGCTTTGCATGTGAATTAATCACTTGGAAACATGGGTGATTTATAGGTTAACAGATGAAAACATACATGTGTGGTGTGGTGATGGGAGAAAGAATATTCAGTAGTTTGTAAGTGCTCATGAAATGAAAACAAAAAAACAGCTATGATCCAATAGGGGATATGTGGTGTAGTGATGATATCACAGGCCAGCAATCCATGAGCCTTGAGATAATTGTAGAATCCCTACAGTGTCGGCCATTCAACCCATTGATCCCACACTGATTCTCTGAAGGGTACCCCTCCCAGACTTACTCCCCTGCCCAATCCCTGTAACCCTGCACCCATAGCTAACCTGCACGACTATGGACGCTATGGGGAAATACAGCATGAACAATCCCCCCTACATATCTTTAGTCTGTGAGAGGAAACTGGAGCACCCTGAGGACCTACACAGGCATGGGGAGGATGTGCAAACTCCACACATACAATTGCCCAAGCCAGGAATTGAACCTGCTAACCACTGAGCCACCATGCTACTCTTTAACATTCTGGGAGCGTGGGTTCAAATCCCACCAAGCCAGGTAGTTGAAACTTAAATTTAAGAAAAATCTGGAATTTAAAAAGCTGGTCTAATGATTAATAAATGCTGTTTCGGGAAGGAAATTGGCCATCCTTACCCAATCTGACTTACATGTGATTTCAGACTCAATGCCTACATCCCATGAAAAAATAATTTTAAAATCAGCTCTAAGCTAGAAAGGGCTCTTGTGTCAGAGTGGTAGTGTCCCTATATCTAAGCCAGAATGTCCAGGTTCAAATCTTTTCTGCTCCATAAGTAATAACATTTCTGAAGAGCTTGATGAGACAGATAGAAAGGATCAGGTATAGTCTAAATGAATGAAAGTGTGCTTCAAAAGGCTCGAATTCATACAACACCAGGTTATTGCCCAACACACTTATTTGAAATCACAAGCCTTCCAATAACTGCTCCTTTATCGAGGGACTTCACTTAAGTGCTCCAAAAGCTTGCAATTTCAAATAAATCTGTTGGGCTAGAAACTGGTGTCATGTGACTTCCGACTTTGTCCACTCCAGTCCAAAATCGGCACCTCCATATCAAAAGGCTGAATGGCCTCCTCTTAATCTTATGTTTGTCTGTAGCTGAATGTAACTGAAGGGTTCAATACAATGGGAGCTGTTGAAATGTAAACATTGTGTAATCAGGACATGAGTGAGTAATGATTCTGCCGCACTGATGCAAGAAGTTACTTTGAAACTGTTTCTACAAGCATTGGTTAAATTGAAATATCCAAGCCATTAGTTTTCTGCAGAGGGCAGGTCTCTCTCACTAAATTGAGTTTTTTTGAAGAAGTAATGAAGAGGATTAATAGAATGGTAGGCTTGATCTATATGGACTTCTATTAAGGTATTCGACAAGGTTCCACATGGTAGACTGGTTAGAAAGGTTAGATAGCATGGAACACAGGGAGAACTAGCCATTTGGATACAGAACAAAAATATAGTTGATGGAATAGCTCAACAGGTCTGGCAGCATCTGTGAAGGAAAACCAGAGTTAATGTTTTGGGTCCAGTGACCCTTCCTCACCTGAAACAACCTGGACCCGAAACTTTAATCAGAGGTAACAGGAACTCCAGATGCTAGAGAATCCAAGATAACAAAGTGTGAAGCTGGATGAACACAGCAGGCCAAGCAGCATCTCAGGAGCACAAAAGCTGACGTTTTGGGCCTAGACCCTTCATCAGAGGGGGGATGTGGAGAGGGTTCTGAAATAAATAGGAAGAGAGGGGGAGGTGGACCGAAGATGGATAGAGGAGAAGATAGCTGGAAAGGAGAGTATAGGTGGGGAGGTGGGGAGGGGGGAAGGGATAAGTCAGTCTGGGGAGGACGGACAGATCAAGGAGGTGGGATGAGGTTAGTAGGTGGTAAATGGCCGCACCTCCATTTCCCACCTACTAACCTCATCCTGTCTCCTTGACCTGTCCATCCTCCCCGGACTGACCTATCCCCTCCCCACCTCCCCACCTATACTCTCCTCTCCACCTATCTTCTTTTCTCTCCATCTTCGGTCCACCTCCCCCTCTCTCCCTATTTATTACAGAACCCTCTCCCCACTCCCCTCTCTGATAAAGGGTCTAGGCCCAAAACATCAGCTTTTGTGCTCCTGAGATGCTGCTTGGCCTGCTGTGTTCATTCAGCTTCACACTTTGTTATCCCAAAACTTTAATGCTGTTTTTCCTTCACAGATGCTGCCAGACCTGCTGAGCTTTTCCAGCAACTTTGTTTTTGTTCCTGATTTACAGCATCCGCAATTCTTTCAGTTTTCATTTGGATGCAGAACTGGCTTGAAGATAGAAGACAGAGGGGTGTTGGTGGACAGTTGCTTTTCACGCTGATAGCCAGTGACTAGCGATAGAACATAGAACATAGAAAAGTACAGCACAGTACAGGCCCTTTGGCCCATGATGTTGTGCCATGGAATAATCCTAATCCAAAAATAAAATAACCTAACCTACATTCCCCTCAATTCACTGCTGTCCATGTGCATGTCCAGCAGTCGCTTAAATGTCACGAATGACTCCGCTTCCACGACTACCACTGGTAAACTATTCCATGCGCTCACAACTCTCTGGGTGAAGAACCTCCCTCTGATGTCTCCTCTATACATTCCTCCTAACACCTTAAAACTATGACCCCTTGTGGCAGTCAATCCTGCCCTGGGAAAAAGTCTCGGGCTATCGACTCTATCCATGCCTCTCATTACCTTGTACACCTCGACCAGGTCACCTCTCTTCCTCCTTCTCTCCAGAGAGAAAAGTTCGAGCTCAGTCAACCTCTCCTCGTAAGACAAGCCCTCCAGTCCAGGCAGCATCCTGGTAAACCTCCTTTGCACCCTCTCCAAAGCCTCCACATCTTTCCTATAATAGGGCGACCAGAACTGGATACAATATTCCAAGTGTGGTCTCACCAGGGTTTTGTAGAGCTGCAGCATAACATTAAACTCTTAAACTCAACCCCCCTGTTAATGAAAGCCAAAACACCATATGCTTTCTTAACAACCTTATCCACTTGGGTGGCAACTTTGAGGGAGCTATGCACTTGAACACCAAGATCCCGCTGTTCCTCCACACTGCTGAGAATCCCGCCTTTAATCCTATATACAGCATTTAAGTTCGACCTTCCAAAATGCATCACCTCGCATTTATCCAGATTGAACTCCATCTGCCATTTCTCAGCCCAACTCTGCATACTGTCAATGTCTCGCTGAAGCCTGCAATAGCCCTCGATACTATCAATGGCACCTCCAACCTTTGTGTCATCAGCAAACATACTAATCCACCCCTCAACCTCCTCAGCCAAGTCATTTATAAAAACTACAAAGAGCAGAGGCCCAAGAACAGAGCCCTGCGGCACACCACTCAGCACTGACCTCCAGGCAGAATACTTACCGTCTACAACCACTCTCTGCCTCCTGTCAGCCAACCAATTCTGAATCCAGACAGCCAAATCACCCTGTATCCCATACCTCCTGACCTTATGAATGAGCCTGCCATGGAGAACCTTATCAAATGCCTTGCTGAAGTCAATGTACACCAAACCCACTGCTTGACCCTCATCAACCTGTCTCGTGACCTCCTCAAAGAACTCAATAAGATTTGCAAGGCACAACCTGCCCCTCACAAAGCCATGTTGACTCCTTTTAATCACGCTATGCTTTTCCAAATACTCATAAATCCTATCCCTCAGAATTCTTTCCAAAACCTTGCTGACCACAGACGTAAGACTGACTGGTGTGTAATTTCCAGGGATTTCCCTATTCCCTTTCTTGAAAAGAGGAACAACATTTGCCCACCTCCAATCCTCTGGTACGACTCCTGTGGAGAGTGAGGAAGCAAAGATCTTTGCCAGATGTGTCTCAAGGATTGATGCTGGGCCCACTGCTTTTAGGATAACAAAGAATGTTATCTCAGAGTACAATGGGACCTTGATCACTTGGTCTAGTGGGCAAAGAAGTAGCAGATGAAGTTTAATTTAGGCAAATGTGAGGTGCTGCATTTGGGAAGGCAAATCAGGACAGGTTAATTGTAAGGTCCTAGGGAGCGTTGCTGAACAAAGAGACCTTGGAATGTAGGTTCATAGTTCCTTGAAAATGGAGTTGCAGATAGGCAGGATAGTGAAGAAGGTGTTTCGTTGGCTTGCCTTTACTGGACAGTGCATTGCTTTTAGGAATTGGGAAGTTATATTGCAGCTGTACGGTACGTTGGCCCACTTTTGGATGACTACATCCAAGTCTGGTCTCCCTGCTACAGGAAGGATGTTGTGAAACTTGAAAGGGTTCAGAAAATATTTACAAAGCTGTTGCCAGGGTTGGATAGTTTGAGCTACAGGGAGAGGCTGAATAGGATGGGACTGTTTTCCTAGAGCATTGGAGGCTGAGGGATGACCTTATAGAAGTTTACAACTCGTGATGGGCATGGATAGGGTGAATTGCCAAGATCTTTTCCCAGGAGAGCAGAGTCCAAAACTAGAGGGTGTAGGTTTAAGGTGAGAGAAGAGAGATTTAAAAGGGAGCTAAGACTTTTTGTCATCAGATAGTGGTGTGTGTATGGAGTGAACTGCCAGAAGACGTGGTGGAGGCTGCTACAATTACAACATTTAAAGCATCTGGATGGGTATATGAACAGGAAGGGTTTGGAGTGATATGGGCCAAATGCCGTCAAATGGGGTGAGATTAATTTAGGGCATCTGGCCAGCATTTACAAGTTGGACCAAAGGGACTGCTTCTATGTTGTACAGCTCTATGACTCTATGACACTAATCAAAAAATGAAAAATACAATTTAATTTCAAATCATTTAAAAAATATATTAGGTATTAGAATCTTGAGGCATTAGGTGCAGGATCATCATACACCTTCTTTTGGGAATATTTGTGTATAGTGAGGGAAGATTATGAGGTGAAAAATGGTCCGTGCCTTGTTGAGAATGTGTGGATTATCCTATACAGAAAATACAACATCCAAAACAGAAATAATCCCTGTCTTTAGTAGAGACAACTTCCTATTCAACATAAATTTCATACTCATACACAACAATTTACGATGGCTGGTTATCTGTGGACACAGATGCCGCATAATTGGCAAAATAAAACTTGCGCCTGAGGTGTGATTTGAGTGAATATTTTGAATGAGCAAGTGCCTACTTCCAAAAACAAATTGCAGTTGAACAAATGTGACATTTTTAATCTAGAATTTAGTCAATTAAGGGGTGATCTGATTGACGTCTTCAAGAAAAAGACAGGGTTGATAAAAATAAGCTATTTCACTGGTTGGTGTGATTCTAAAACTAGGGGAGATAGTCTAAGAGTGAGGGCCGGACCATGGAGGAGAGATGTTAAGAAGCACTTCTACATGCAAAGGATACAGCATCAGTTGTTAATTTTAAATTTGAGACAGATAAATATTTGTTCAGCAATGGTATAAAGGGATATGAGCCAAGGCAGCTATATGGAATTAGGCCACAGATCAGCAATTCATCTTAATGATTAGTGGAATAGGCTCAAGAGGCTGAATGGCCTACTCCTGTTCCCACGTTACATGTACCATAAAGGAAAAAGAAATTATTGCAGAGTTTTGGGAGACAACAGGGAGAGTGGGAGCGCTTGGTAACTATTTCACAATGAGGAGCTGGTATCTGAATGGTATTGTCACAGGATTTATAATCCAGAACCACAGATTAATGTTGGGAGCATATAGGTTTGAATGGGTGAAATTTGAACAAGCAGTTGGCTATTCAAGCTTGCTCCTCCATTCTATATCATGGTGGATCATGTTCCTCAATGCCATGCAGAGATTGACAGGGTGGTAAAGAAGGCAGAAAAAACACAGAACATAGAACATTACAGCACGGTACAGGCCGTTCAGCCCTCGATGTTGTGCCAATCTGTGAAACCAATCTGAAGCCCATCTAACCTGCACCATTCCATTATTATTCATATGTTTATCCAATGACCATTTAAATGCCCTTAAACTTAGTGAATCTACTACTGTTGCAGGCAGGCCATTCCACGCCCTTACTACTCTCTGAGTAAAAACGTACCTCTGACATCTGTCCTGTATCTATCACCCCTCAATTAAACCAATGCCCCCTCATACTAGCCATCACCAGCTGAGGAAAAAGGTTCTCACTGTCCACCTTATCTAATCCTCTGACCATCTTGTATGTCTGTATTAAGTCACCTCTTAACCTTCTTCTCTCCAATGAAAACAGCCTCAAGTCCCTCAGCCTTTCCTCATAAGACCATCTTTCCATACCAGGCAACATCCTGGTAAATCTCCTCTGTACCCCTTCCAATGCTTCCACATCCTTCATATAGTGCGGCGACCAGAACTGTACACAATACTCCAAGTGCAGCCATACCAGAGTTTTGTACAGCTGCAACATGACCTCATGGCTCTGAAACACAGTCCCTCTACCAATAAAACCCAACACACCATTTGCCTTCCTAAAAACCCTATCAACCTGGGTAGCAACTTTCAGGGATCTATGCACATGGGCCCCGAGATCCCTCTGCTTGTCCACACTACCAAGAATCTTACCATTGGCCCAGTACTCTGTATTCCTGTTACTCCTTCCAAAGTGAATCACCTCACACTTTTCCACATTAAACTCTATTTGCCACCTCTCAGCCTAGCTCTGCTGTTTATCTATGTCCATTCTTCCACACTATCCATAACTCCACCGACTTTAATGTCATCTGCAAACTTACTAACCCATCCTTCAACGCCCTCATCCAGGTCATTTATAAAAATTACAAACAGCAGTGGTCTCAAAAAGATCCTTGCTGTACACCACTAGTAACTGATCACCACGATGAACAATTCTCATCAACCACCACCCTCTGTCTTTTTACAGCTAGCCAATTTCTGCTCCAAACCACTAAACCCCCCTCAATCCATGCCTCCGAATTTTCTGTGATAGCCTACCATGGGGAACCTTATCAAATGCTTTACTGAAATCTATATACACCACATCAACCGCTTTACTGTCATCCACCTGTTTGGTCACCTTCTCAAAGAACTCAATAAGGTTCGTGAGACACGACCTACCCTTCACAAAACTGTGTTGACCTTCCCTAATCAAATTATTCCTTTCTAGATGATTATAAATCCTATCTCTTATAGTCCTTTCTAACACTTTACCCACAACCGAAGTAAAGCATATGAGCTGCTTGCCTTCATTAGCCAAGGTGTAGAATATAGGAGCAAATAAGTCTGGTCACAACTTATTAATTGTCTCGGTCACAGTTTGAATACTGTGTGCAGTTCTGGTCACCTCATTACCAGAAGGATATGATTGCACTAGAGAGGTTGCAGTGGAGATTCTCCAGGATTGCCTGGGATGGAAATTCTCAATTATGAGGAGAGACTAGATTTGATTGCCTTGAAGCAGAGGAGACTGTGGGGAAATCTGATTGAGACTAGGGGGCACTAGCATAAGTTGAGGAGAAAATGGTTTACAAGAGATCGGAGAAAGAATTTTTTCACCCAGAGGATGGTTGAAATATGGAATGTGTTGCCTGAAAGAGTGGTGAAGACAGGTACTCTTGCCACATCTAAGAAGCATTTGGATGAACATTTAAAATGCCAGGTCCCAGTAAGCTAGGGACATAGTGCAAGGTTTAAATGGGATTAGTGTAGTTTGCTGTTTGTTTGTTGGCATAGTCATGGTGGGCCAAAGGCCTGTTTGACTGTCTATGACTATATTACTGCGTTATTCCCTTATCCTTCGATGGCACAAATAACTGGAAATGCAACACGGCTACTGGTTCCCCTCTGACAACAAAATGTGAGGCTGGATGAACACAGCAGGCCAAGCAGCATCTCAGGAGCACAAAAGCTGACGTTTCGGGCCTAGACCCTTCATCAGAGAGGGGGATGGGGTGAGGGTTCTGGAATAAATAGGGAGAGAGGGGGAGGCGGACCGAAGATGGAGAGAAAAGAAGATAGGTGGAGAGAGTATAGGTGGGGAGGTAGGGAGGGGATAGGTCAGTCCAGGGAAGAGACAGGTCAAGGAGGTGGGATGAGGTTAGTAGGTAGATGGGGGTGCGGCTTGGGGTGGTAGGAAGTGATGGGTGAGAGGAAGAACAGGTTAGGGAGGCGGAGACAGTTTGGACTGGTTTTGGGATGCAGTGGGTGGAGGGGAAGAGCTGGGCTGGTTGTGTGGTGCAGTGGGGGGAGGGGACGAACTGAGCTGGTTTAGGGATGCAGTTGGGGAAGGGGAGATTTTGAAACTGGTGAAGTCCACATTGATACCATTAGGCTGCAGGGTTCCCAGGCGGAATATGAGTTGCTGTTCCTGCAACCTTCGGGTGGCATAATTGTGGCACTGCAGGAGGCCCATGATGGACATGTCATCGAAAGAATGGGAGGGGGAGTGGAAATGGTTTGCGACTGGGAGGTGCAGTAGTTTGTTGCGAACTGAGCGGAGGTGTTCTGCAAAGCGGTCTCCAAGCCTCCGCTTGGTTTCCCCAATGTAGAGGAAGCCACACCGGGTACAGTGGATGCAGTATACCACATTGGCAGATGTGCAGGTGAACCTCTGCTTAATGTGGAATGTCATCTTGGGGCCTGGGATAGGGGTGAGGGGGGAGGTAAGTATAGCATTTCCTGCGGTTGCAGGGGAAGGTGCCGGGTGTGGTGGGGTTGGAGGGCAGTGTGGAGCGAACAAGGGAGTCACGGAGAGAGTGGTCTCTCCGGAAAGCAGACAGGGGTGGGGATGGAAAAATGTCTTGGGTGGTGGGGTCGGATTGTAGATGGCGGAAGTGTTGGAGGATGATGCGTTGTATCCGGAGGTTGGTGGGGTGGTGTGTGAGAACGAGGGGGATCCTTTTTGGGCGGTATTCTAGGTAGCTGTGTGAGTCGGTGGGCTTGAAATGGACATCAGTTACAAGCTGGTTGCCTGAGATGGAGACTGAGAGGTCCAGGAAGGTGAGGGATGTGCTGGAGATGGCCCAGGTGAACTGAAGGTTGGGGTGGAAGGTGTTGGTGAAGTGGATGAACTGTTCGAGCTCCTCTGGGGAGCAAGAGGCAGCGCCGATACAGTCATCAATGTACCTGAGGAAGAGGTGGGGTTTGGGGCCTGTGTAGGTGCGGAAGAGGGACTGTTCCATGTAACCTACAAAGAGGCAGGCATAGCTGGGGCCCATGCGGGTGCCCATGGCCACCCCCTTAGTCTGTAGGAAGTGGGAGGAGCCAAAAGAGAAGTTGTTGAGGGTGAGGACGAGTTCGGCTAGGCGGATGAGGATGTCGGTGGAGGGGGACTGGTCGGGCCTGCGGGACAGGAAGAAGCGGAAGGCCTTGAGGCCATCTGCATGCGGAATGCAGGTGTATAGGGACTGGACGTCCATGGTGAAGATGAGGTGTTGGGGGCCAGGGAATTGGAAGTCCTGGAGGAGGTGGAGGGCGTGGGTGGTGTCACGGACGTAGGTGGGGAGTTCCTGGACCAAAGGGGAGAAAATGGAGTCCAGATAGGTGGAGATGAGTTCACACCCCGCCCCCGCCACAACCGCCCAAAGAGGATCACCCTCGTTCTCATACACCACCCCACCAACCTCCGGATACAACGCATCATCCTCCGACACTTCTGCCATCTACAATCCGACCCCACCACCCAAGACATTTTTCCATTTAAAATAACTCCTTTTTTCAAAAAGGAAGGGAAGCAGAAAGCATGAAATTACAGGCCTGTTAACTTAACACCTGACATAGGGAAAATGTGAAAAGTTATTATTAAAGACAATAGAACATGAAGAAGTTCGAGGTAGAGCCAATATGGTTGTGTCAAAGCAAAATGTTGGAATTTATTGGGAAAGTAACTTAAGCTGTGGATTGAAGGGAACTAGTATTGTACTTAGATTTCCAGAAGGCATTTGATAAGGTGCCACAGTAAAGGTTGCTGTGAAAATTAAATGTTCATGGTGTTGGGTATAACATAGTGGCGTGGGTATAAGATGGACTGGCTAACAGGAGGCAGAGAGTGCTTATAATGTATATCAATGGTTTGGATAAGGGAACCAAAGATACAGTAGGTAAATTTCCTAATGTCACACAAAGCTAGGTAGGAAAGTGAGTTGTGAAGAAGTCATAAGCAGAAAGAAAGTGATATAGGTGGATTCAGTGAGTGAGTAGCAAACAGTAAAATGGAGCACAATCTAGGAAAGTGTGAAATTGTCCAGTTTGGAAGAAAAAAATGAAAAAAGAAACATATCAACTAAGTGGTGAAAGTTATCAGAGTTTTGAGATGTAGAGAAATCTGGAAGCCCTGGTGCATGAATTGCTGAAGGTTAATATACTGGTCCAGAAATTAATAAGGAAAGCTGTTAGAATGATATGTTTTATAGTCAAGGGAATTGTATGCAAACTATGGAGGTTATGCTTCAGTTTTACAGGGCAGTTGTGAGATTGAATCTGAAGTACAGTGTACAGTACTGATCACTGTACTTCTGAAAAGATGTTAATATTTTAGAAGAATTCTGAAATGGTTTACTGGACTAATACCTGGAATGTGTGGATTGCCTCATGAGGAGTTGCCCCAGAGCTTAGAAGAATCAGAGATGACTTAAGTAAAACATATAAGATCCTGATGGGATTTGAGCCGGTAGATGTCAAAAGGATGTGGTAGAATCTAGAGCTAGAGATCATTGTTTACAAATAAGGAGTCACTTATTTATGACAGAGATGTGGAAACAGTTTTTCTCTTAGAGGGTTGTGCTCAAAAGGCACTGGGTACAGAGACTAAATATTTTTAAGGCAGAAGCAAACAGCTCCTTACTTGCTAAGGGGATGAAAAATGAACAGGGATATGGAGGAACATTGAGTTGAGGTGGCAATCAGATCAGCCACGATCTTTTGACTGGCAGAGCAAGCTTGTAGGGCCGAGTGTGTTAATCTTATTCCTTTCTGTTTGTTAATAATGTCAGTGGCCATGTCTACGTAATGAACACTGTACTGAGCTGCCTTCTTGAACCATTGTGTTTTCCATCACTCTACTGACTTGTGCCTGACAAATCATGGGTCTGAGTGGGATGCTCTTCAGGGAGTCGGTGTGGACTTGATGAGCTGAGGGCCCTGTTTCCATGATGTGGGGATTCTCTGACTCTATGCACACTGATATACAGTGAAAAGCTTCGTTGAGTCATACTATAGGCAGATCACGGCAAGAAAGCATGTGCAGATCAAAAAGACTTAGAGGCATACAGGTAATATCGCAGGTTACATTATTTGAGGATAGAGTCCATTCAACAGTCTGATAATAGCTGGAAAGAAACTGCTCCTGACCCTGCTTGTGCATGCGTTCAGGCTTCTGTATCTTCTGCCTGATGGAAGCCATTGTAGGAGATCATTACTGGGGTGTGATGGGTCTTTGATGTTGTTGGCTGCCTTTCTGCAGCAGCGAGCCATGTAAATAGAGTCCATGGATGGCTCCCGTGATGATCTGGGCTGTGCACACTGCCTTCTGTAGTTTCTTATAGTCCTGGGCACAGCAGTTGCCATACCAGGCCGTTATGCACCCGGGCAGTATGTTTTCTATGGTGCATCTGTAGAAGATGGTGAAGGACCTTATGGACATGTCAAATTTCCTGAGCCGCCTGAGGAAGAAAAGGCGTTGTTGTACCTTCTTGACTGTCGCATTTACATGGGAAGGCCAGGACAGGATGTCGTTTATTGTCACTCTGAGGAATTTGATGCTCTTCACTCTCTTGACCTCAGTTCCGTTGATGAAGATGGGGTTGTGTTCTCCTCCTTTCTTTCTGAAGTCGATGATCAGCTCTTTAGTTTTGCTGATGTTGCGAGAGAGGTTGTTTTCTTTGTTCATGTCACCAAGTCGTCTATCTCTCTTCTGCATTTTGACTCATCATTGTTAGATATCCGTCCCACAATGGTGGTGTCATCAGCAAACTTGTAGATGGTGTTCGTTGGGATCTTGGCAACACAGCCGTAGGTGTACAAGGAGAACAGTAGGGGATTGAGCGTGCATTCTCAGGGACTCTAATTTTTAGTTATTGTGGAGGAGGCACCGTTACTAGGAATTGAATAAGAATTTCTCATCCAGAAAATAGTGATTTTTGGAACCCCTTGCTACAGAGAGCTATAGGGGCAGAGTATTTGTGTATATTTAAGACTGCGATAGATAGATTCTTGATCAGTAGGGGAATCACGTGGCACAAGGAAACTGCGTAAAAGTGGATATGTGGAATGCCAGATCAGCCATGATCCTATTGAATGTTGGAGCAGGTTTAAGAGGCTGAATGCTTATTCCAGTTCGTATTGCTAATGGCTTTATGGTCTTCTGGATAGGATGTTGTGGGGCGGGGTGTTGGCCCTTATACTAGTTAACATCATTTCCTGCTGAGCATAGGTGATGCTGCTTTCCAGTGGGATTTCCAAGTGGCTGTTGTGACTATCTTTCTGTCCCAGTTGATTAGCTTTCAACGAGCACAGGAGTAACAACCTTCCAAAAATGTGCACTAGCACTTTGGATGCTGTCCATTCTTTCCAGTGATGTGGATGCTGCTAGCCAGCAATTGGTGACCATCCCTAATTGCCATTGAACTGCACGGCTTGTTTGGGCTATTTCAGAGGACAGATACAAGACCACCACAGTGCTGTAGATCAATAACCCAGACTGGGTAAGAACAGCAGATAGCCTTCCTCGAAGGGCATTTGTGAACCAGCTGAGGTTTTACAGAACAATGATATTTGTGTAATCACTGTCACTGAGACTACCTTTCAATCCCAGATTTATGATCTGAATTTAAATGCTGCCAGCTTCCCAAGTGAGGTTTGAACCCATGTTTCAAGAACAATAACCTGGGCCACAAATTACTAGTCCAGTATCATTAGCACTACATCAAAGTCTTGTGATAAATCAAAGATAAACAAGAGATCTTTGGGCCAGGCTGAGAGATAGCCAAATTTTAACTGATCAACTGTAATTAGACTTGACTAGGATTGTTACAGGAACTGAGCTTGGGAATACAGGGACAGAGTCCCACGAAAGTCTAGGGTATGTGAAAGTTGCGAGTTTCCCCCTGTTTGAGATGGAATTTTAAAATTTCTATGGTAGGCATATTCCCAGATGTCACACTGACAGCTTCAGCACCCAACCAGGTAAGGTGCAGCCCAGAGCAGACCACAGAAAAAGCAAAGGGTTTGTTTGAGAGTGTGTGGAGTCCATCCACAGATATGATGGAGCTGACCGGTGGGGACAGGCTGGGGATGCATTCAGCTAGGAAGGAGGGTGTGGATTAAGGGGAATTGGAATTGTCCTGGGCTGAACTGCTGATCCTGTATTGGATGACAAGGGATGGTTGGGAGGTCTCAGTGCGGGTGAGGAGTTGAAATATGAGTTGAGGTTCTGATGAAAGGCATGGCAGCAGGATATCAGCTGCTTTGTGAAGAAAGTCAGAGGCCTCAGGGGATGGGTGTTGGATGAGGGTTTGATTGGTGTTCGATTGTAACGTGTTATTCTGCAGATGGTTGCAAATTACTGACCTCCAAGATCCAACAAGGTAGCTGCTGAGCGCACAGTGGTTTACCAGCTTCATGTAGCAAGACCTGGACAACAGCCAGTTTGGGCTGAAATGGGGTGAGGCAGAGGATGGTGGGAGTAACACTGGTGATATGCAAGTACCAGGCAATGATCATCTTCAACAAGAGAAAATCTAACCATTGAGGTTCAATGGCATTACCATCACCGATTTCCCCCACTGCCAACATCCTGAGAATTTCTATTTGGCCAGAAAATCAAATGGGCTTGCCAAATAATTACAATGGCTACAAGAATTGGACAGAGGCTAGGAATCTTGCAGAAAATAATTCACCTCCTGACTCCTCAAATTCTATCCAGCATCCCCTGACATCATTTCCTTTCTCAACCAGGCTCTGGAGATGCTGATTCCAATCTCTGTACTCAACACAAGTCAGGAGTGTAATGGAATACTCCCCATTTCTCTGGAGATGAGTGGTACTAACAACAATCAAGGAGCTCAACATCATCCAGGACAAAGCAGGTTGCTTGCTTGGCACATCATCCACCATGTTAGACATTCACCTTCTCCATGATTGACACAGATTTACTGATGTGTGTACCATCTACAAGACACATTGCAAAGTCTCACTCTCAGTCCTTAGAGAGCACTTTCTAAACCTGTGACCACTACCAGCTGATAAAGGACAACTGATATATGGGACGACTACCACGTGCAAATTTGTCTCCAAATCACACACCATCCTGACTTGGAAGTACATACTGTTGTTGGATCAGATTCCTGGAAAATCTTCCTAACAGCTCTGTGGGTGTACCTACAGCTCAAGAAGGCTGCTTATCAAGAGCAATTAGGAATGGGCAGCAAATACTATTCTAGCCAGTGATGCTCACATTTTCATTTATTCACGTCAATGAAAGAATAAGAGAAATGATTTCTCTGTTTCATCAAGTTTCAAAACTTAAACTACAATGAGGCTTATAGCCTTATTATAATATTTGAAGCAAAACTGCTCCCTCAGAGGAGGATAGTTGTCCCAACTACTTTCAAACCAGTAATGGGAAGGTTGGAGGTAGGTTTGGATCAATGTTCTAAGTTTAAAGACTTGGTCCCTTCCAACATTAGGCACAAACCTGTAGGGACTTTTATGATTAGAATAACACCAAGGTAATAGTTTCCCATTCTGGGGATTCTGGGAAATTTAGAGAATAGGGGAGAGCTCGAACAGTGAACAAGGAGGGCAAATCCTTCATTCCAAGGAAGGTGATGATGATCACACAGGATAGCCAATTAGGGAACAGGTGGGTTAGTGTTACAAGTAGGGAAAATGTCCCCAAACACAGGAAATCCACTATTAGTCCAGACACTGCTTACGCCATCAGACTTCTGAACCTCAGTTCAGAAAACACCTCTTCGAAACTGCAAAGTTCAACAGGAATTGACTTGTTGATTGTTATTAACAGTGACGAACTCAGAAGGATGAGGCCTGCACAAGGCAAACAAAACCAGAAGCTTCTGTAGAAATTGGAGCCAGCATTTCCAAAACCTGGTTGAAAGATGAGATGAATGACATGGACTGCTGAAGCTTCGTAATTGGAGCTGAGGAAACCATGGAATTTAATACAGGGAATTCATCTCAGAAATGGGCTAATAATGGGTAAAAGGATAGGCAGAGGCAGAGTGGACTTAGTGGTTAGTCTTTAAATAACACAAAGTTTGGTGGGGTGAGTAAACAATGGGAAGGATGAAGGAATGTTTCGGTGTAATTTGGACAAGCTGAGTTAGTAGGCAAATGCATGGCAGATGCAGTATAATGTGGATAGATATGAGAGTGTAATGAGATCTACGTGTCCTCATATGCCAGTCGCTGAAGGTAAGCATGCAGTACGCCAGGCAGTGAAGAGGCAAATTATATATTGGCCCTTATAGAAACATGGAAAATAAGTGCAAGAGTATGCCATTCTGCCCATCAAGCCTGCACCACCATTTAATATGCTTATGGCTGTTCATGTTATCTCAGTATTCCATTCCCACCCTCTTCCCATACCCCTTGATCCCTTTAGCCACAAGGGCCATATCCAGCTCCCTCTTGAATATATCTAATGATCTGGCCCCAACAGCTTCCTGTGGGATAGAATTCCACAGGTTCCTCATCTCAGTCCTGAATGGCTTACTTAGACTGTGACCCCTAGTTCTGGACTTACCCAACATTGGGAACATTCTTCCCACATCTAGCCTGTCCAGTCCCAATAGGACTTTATATGTTTTTCTGAGAAACCCCCCTCACTCTTCTAAATTCCAGCGAGTATAAGCCCAGTCAATCCAATCTTTCTTCATATGTCAGTCCTACCATCCCGGGAATCAGTCTGGTGACTCTTTGCTGGACTCCCTCAATAGCAAGAATGTCCTTCCTCAGACTAGGAGACCAAAACTGCACACAATACTCAAGGGTGGCCTCACCAAGACCCTGTAAAACTGCAGCAAGTCATCCTTACTCCGATACTCAAAGCCCCTCGCTATGAAGGCCAGCATGCCATTAGCTTTCCTCACTGTCTGCTGCACCTGCATGCCAACCTTCAGCAAGAGTTCCACCATGAGCCCCAGGTCACATTGCACGTCGCCTTTTCCTAAACTGCCACCATTCAGATAATGATCTGCCTTCCTGTTTTTGTGACCAAAGTGGATAACCTCACATTTATCCGCATTATGTTACATTTGCCAACTACCTGCCTACTCAGCCAGTCTACAGACTCTTAGCATCCTTCTCACAGAAAACACTGCCACCCAGCTTCGTGTGGTCTGCAATATTGCAAAGATATTCCATTCAATTCCTTTATCCAAATCATTAATGTAAATTGTAAACAAATGAGGCCCCAGCATTGAACCCTACAGCAACCCACTTGTCATAGTGAGAAGGTTCCATTGCAGGCATTTATACAGACTTCAGATGAGACCACACCTATTGTGCACAGTTTTTGTCTCCTTATCTGAGGAAAGAAATTCCTGCTACGGAGGGAGTGCATTGAATGTTTAGCAGATTGATTGCTGAGTTGACAGGACTGATGTATGAGGAAAAGTTGAATTGGTCAGGATTCTATTCACTGAGTTCAGAAGACTGAGGTGGGATTACATAGAGACCTATAAAATTTTAACAGGTGTAGACTGGGTAGAGGCAGGAAGGAGGTTTCTGATGATGGGGGACTCCAGAACCAGGGGTTACAGCCTTGTAGTGGTTTAGAAAATCAATGTGGGGCATAGGTAAGGTGAATAGCAAAGGTCTTTTTAATGGGGTGGGGGAGTTCATAACAAGGAGGCACATCTTTTCCAGGAGAAGAGAAAGATTTGAAAGGGACGTAAGGAGCAACTTTTTCACACAGAACGTGGTTTGTAATGTGGAATGAACTGCCAGGGGAAGTGGTGGGTGCAGGCACAGCTGTAACAGATATAAAAGACATTTGAACAGGTACATGAATAGGAGAGGTTTAGAGAGATATGGTCCAAACCCAGGGACTAATTTAGTTTGGAAAAATTAGTTGGCCTGGATGAGTTGTATCAAAGGGTCTGTTTCCATGCTGGTTTAGCATATGACTCTGTGACTGAGATAATGAGATATTACTTCACCCAGAGAGTGGTGAGCTGCGGAATTCACTACCATAGAAAGCAATCAAAGCCAAAACATTATATGATTTCATGAAGGAATTAGATATACCAACCGGGGATAAAAGGAACCAAAGGATATGGGATGGACAGTTTGGATTGAAGGGCCTGTCTCCGTGCTGTAGGACTCTGTGGCTCTATGACTAAACATAAACAGCCCTGCAGGAAAATAACAGGAATAGCTAAGTTTGATGAGCTGGAAATATTAGATCCCTAGCGGGAGTTTGTTTCCCAGGAAAAACCAATGAAGTCTTGCAGACAGCAATTAATTCCTGAGTGAGACATATTAAAACAGCTTTCTACCAGCTCAGTAATATGACTGGTTAGAAAGTCAGAGATAACAAGGTGTAGAGCTGAATGAACACAGCAGGCCAAGCAGCATCAGAGGAGCGGGAAAGCTGACGTTTTGGGTCTGGAGCCTTCTTCAGACATGTGGGAGGGGAAGGGGATTTGGCTAGAATGGTAACGAAACATCTCCACATCACAGAACAATCAGCTCAGCACACAAATGCTGCACAAAACGCTAGTGCGGCCTCACTTGGAATATTGCGTGCAGTTCTGGTCACCCCATTACAGGAAGGATGTGGAAACATTGGAAAAGGTGCAGAGGAGATTTACCAGGATGTTGCCTGGTCTGGAGCACAGGCCGAATGAAGAAACGCTGAGGGACTTGGGTCTGTTCTCATTGGAGAGAAGGAGGCTAAGAGGGGATTTAATAGAGGCATACAAGATGATCAGAGGATTAGATAGGGTGGATAGTGAGAGTCTTTTTCCGAGGATGATGACGTCAGCTTGTATGAGGGGGCATAGCTACAAATTGAGGGGTGATAGATTTAAGACAGATGTCAGACGCAGGTTCTTTACTCAGAAAGTGGTAAGGGCATGGAACACCCTGCCTGCCAATGTAGTTAACTCAGCCACATTAGGGGCATTTAAACAGTCCTTGGATAAGCATATGGATGATGATGGGATAGTGTAGGGGGATGGGCTTTGATTAGTTCACAGGTCGGCACAACATCGAGGGCCGAAGGGCCTGTTCTGCGCTGTATTGTTCTATGTTCTGTGTTCTATGTTCAAACAAACAACTGGCCCTGGATGTATTGATGATCATTTTCCTGCATTCTGTAGACTCTGGAAGAGTTCCAATGGATTGGATGGTAGCTAAAGTAATCCGACCCATTAAAAAAGGAGGGAGTGAGAAAATAGGAAATGGTAGGCCAGCTAGCCTGATTTTGGTGGTGGGGAAAGTCAATCATTAACAATGTAATAACTGAGCATTTGGAAAGCAGTGTCAGAATCAGTCTTAGTCAGCATGGATTCAGTAAAGGGAAATCATGCTTGACAAATCTTCTGAAATTTTTACAGATGTGACCAGGAAAATAGACAATGGTGAACCGGTAGATATTGTGTATCTGGATTTGCAAAAGCTTTTAACAAGGTTCCACACAAGAGATTAGTAAGGAAAATTAAAGCTCGTGGTATCAGTGGTAATGTATTGACATGAATAGAAACCAGGTTGGCAGACAGGAAGCAGAGAATTAGGATAAATGGGTTCTTTTCATAGTGGCAGGCAGTGACGAGTGGGGTACCGTAGACCTCAGATACATGTTAGTAATTTGAATGAAGGAGTTGAACGCCATATCTCCAAACTTGCAGATGACACTATGCTGGGTGGCAGTGTGTGCTGTGAGGAGAATACTAAGAGGCTGCAAGGTGACTTGGACAGGCTGAGTGGGCAAATACAACATAATATGGATAAATGTGAGGTTATCCACTTTGGTGGCAAAAACAGGGGAAGGCAGATTATTACCTGAATAGTGACAGCTTAGGAAAAGGTGTCATGGTGGAACAGTTGCTGAAAGTTGGCACCGAGGTGCAGCAGGAAGTGAGGAAAGCTAATGGCATGCTGGCCTTCATAGCAATAGGATTTGCGTATTGGAGTAGGGATGACTTGCTGCAGTATACAGGGCCTTGGTGAGACCACACCTTGAGTATTGTATGCAGTTTTGGTCTCCTAGTCTGAGGAAGGACATTCTTACTATTAGGGAGTCCAGCAAAGAGTCACCAGACTGATTCTTGGGATGGCAGGGCTGACATATGAGGGAAGGTTGGATTGACTAGGCTTGTACTTGCTGGAATTTAGAAGAATGAGGGGGACTCTCATTAAAACATATAAAATTCTGATGGGACTGGACAGGCTAGATGTGGGAAGAATGTTCCCAATTTTGGGGAAATCCAGAACTAGGGATCACAGTTGAAGGACAAAGGGTAAGCTGTTTTTTAGAACATAGAACAATACAGCGCAAAGAATTTAGGACCGAGATGATGAAGAATTTCTTCACTGAGAGAGTTGTGAATCTGTAAAATCGTCTCCCACAGGAAGCTGTTAGGGCCAGTTCATTAGATATATTCAAGAGGGAGCTGGACATGGCCCTTGTGGCTAAAGGGATCAAGAGGGTGGGGAAAGGGTGGGAATGGGATACTCAGCCATGATCATGTTGAATGGTGGTGCAGGCTCGAAGGGCTAAATGGCCTATCCCCACATCTCTTTTCCATGTTTCTATTCTTCCGTAAATAAAGAGGCCAAAAATGTTCACAGCATTCTAGATGTGGTCCAACTAATTCCTTGTATAGTTTTAGCAATAATTCCATACTTTTATACAAGATTGTCTTTGAAATAAAAGCCAGTCCCAGGCTCCTGCTCTCCTGATGCTCTCGGACCCTTACTTCCAAAATTCTATTTCTGAGCTTTCAAATTCAAATAATTGATCGGTGGAATCGTCAATACCAATCTTTCTGGTCATTTCCTTTACTGATTGGTTTTCATTATCATTGTTCAAGGACAGCAATCAATTATTCCCCAGTTACAGCTATAGATCACCATCATCTCACATTGGACAGAGGCAAGAGAGCAAAGCAAGTGCAGCCAATCCCAACCTTATCAACATGGTCTTTGGATGAATGGGTGAAATTGTCACAAACAGTGAGGCTAAGCGTAAACTTGGAGATTCAAGTTGACAGAGAATGTTTCAATGCTGGAGTCCTGGGTGATGGGCAGAATCCTGGCAAGAAGTTTTAACTCATTTCTACCACTTCTATCTCTCACCTGTAATCTTGTTTGGGGCTGGTTGGTGATATTTGCATGATGCTGAGGCATTTCTAACCTTTAGTGATTCTCTGTTCAGAAAGGACTCTCCTCAGGACTGAACCAGTCCCTCCTAGTGCAGCAGAAGAGTTGATAAAAACTCCGAAGACTGTCCAACACAAGCCCCCTAAGGAATCGTTCCATCTTGGTAACCACTGACTGCAATACACCATCAGTGAGTGCTACTCCAGTACTCCTATTACTTATTGTGTCCAACTACCTTTACCTCTGCAATTCTGAGCTCAGTCAAGGTCATTTCCTCAGCCTGTTGAAAACGCTGATTGACTCTGTTTTGGGCAGTTCAGCATTCACCAACTTGGGAAGGGTAGTTCCTTTAGGCCTGCTGCACTGACTAAATTACCAGGCAATGTGATCCAGGCAATGATCAGAGTGAAGAGAAGTGATACCAAACTTGAAACATTAACTCTGTTTCTCTGTTCACAGTTGCTGCCAGTCCTACTGAGTTTGTCCTGCATTCTTGAAGTTTATTGCTGCATCAATTGATTTGCCAGGTGCCTGTTTTTGGAGTTGACACTCACAGGGAGCAGACAGCACTCCAGCTGGGCTCCAACAGCAAACCAGGTGTTGGGGCTGGGTAGAGGGTGCTCATTGTTATCTTATATCTGTGCTAACTATCCCTGCACACAAACCAAGGAGCACCTCAGTCACACACTAACCCTTCATCTGGACTGGAGACTCAACTTCTGATCAAAATATATCTAGCAAAATGTATAATTGTTTAGTCAATTTGATTTTCCCAAAGGCACAGAGATCCAGTGTTCAGAGACCATGCAGCCTCATAAATAACTTTAGGCTTTTAAGAGAAAGAGGCTTACTCAGAACTGATATCTTTTCATTTCCATTTTGCCCTGTTTCTCTCCTTTTTTGCTGAACTCCCATTCAATCTCCCCCATTTCTCTCGGTCTCTTCCCTGCTGCAAACCTTTCCCACTCTCCCTGGCTGGATGTGTCACTCTGTCTTGGTCAGTTATTCAAAATCTCGCTCTTTTCTCAAGTGTTGGAGAGGCGCTGGAGTGCGAAATGGGTCTGTGAAACGTTCACTTTTGGTAATTAAACTTTGACAAGAAAAGCGAGAAGAAGCGAATCTGACTGAACAATGGTGACAGTGTTCAGAGAGCAGGGCCAGTAATGTTCACTCTGGGACAGCCTTTCTTCTGGAGAACAAAAGCATTTGTTTACATGTGTTAACTTCAACAGTCTGCAGCTTGATGTCACAGAACCAGGTGCAAGAACATCACAACTCATCACACCTCCACCATCCTAATGGGCAGTCATTCGTCAGAACCAATAATCCCCCTGGCCCTGTATGCACCACTTCAAAGTTACTGTGTTACAATACAAATATTGTGCTCTGAGACAAATTCAAAATCATTATTTCCAATGCACGGCACTGTCAGATAGATTAGAACAAAAGCCGTAACCTTTTATTTTGGTTTGAGGGGATTGTAAGGATTTAACTCGATGTGCTAATGATGGGACTGTGAACATGAAGCAATCGTTAACTCCAGGGCAGTCCTTGGTTCATGGATGTAAATCAAATAACCAGATTACAGAAACATTGCTTCAACTGAAATTAGTATCAAGAACTTTCAAACCTTAATCATTTTCAACTAAGACTAAATGTTATGACCTAGACTTCAATTAGTCGCTCTTCGAAGATCTATTTCGCTGTACTTTAATTTTTAAATTCATCCATGGGACTTGGGTATTGCTGGCTGGCCATAATAATTAGCCTGTCCCTAGTTGCCCTTGAAAAGGTGGTGGTGAGCTTCCTTCTTGAACCGCTACAGTCCATGTGCTGTGGGTAGACCCATAATACCCTTAGGGAGAGAATTCCAAGATTTTGACCCAGCGACAGTGAAGGAATGAAAATGGTGAGTCAGGATAATGAAGGGTTTGGAAGGAACTTGCAGATGGCGGTGTTCCTACATCTGGTCTTGTCTTTGAGGTGAAAACATTTGTGAATTTGGAAGGTGCTGTCAAAGGAGGCTTAATGAATTTCTGCAGCACATCTTATAGATAGTACGTACTGCTACTATTGAGTGTCGGTGTTGGAGGGAGTGAATGTTTGTGGATGTGATGCCAATCAAGTGGACTGCTTTGCCCAGATGGTGTCAAGCTTCTTGAGTGTTACCGGATCTGCAGTCATCCAGGCAAGTGGTGGTGCCTTGATTATGGTAGATAGGCTCAGGGAGCCAGGACATGAGTTACTTGCTGCAATTATCCTAACCTCTGACCTGCTTGTGTAGCCATTGTATTTTTATGGCTAGTCCAGTTCAGATTCTGGTCAATGGTAGCCCCCAGAGTGTTGATAGTGGAGGATTGAGTGATGATAATGCCATTGAATGTCAAGAGGAAATAGATTCTCACTTGTTGGAGATGGTCATTGCCTGGCACTTATATGGCATGAATGTTACTTGCCACTTGTCAATTCAAGTCTGAATATTGTCCAGGTATTGTTGCATGTGAACATGGACTGCCTCAGTATCTGAGGAGTCACAAATAATGCTGAACATTGCGCAATCATCAGTGAACATCCCCACTTCTGACCTTATGATGGAGGAAGGTCATTGATGAAGCAGCTGAAGGTGGTTGAGCCCAGGGCACTACCCTGAGGAACTCCTGCAGAGATGTTCTGGGTTGCCATGACTGGCCTTCAACAATTGCAATCATCTTCTTATGTGTTCAGGTATGACTCCAACCCCAGCGGAGAGTTTTCCCTTGATACCCATTGATTCCAGTTTTGCCAGCGCACCTTGATGGCACGCTCAGTCAATTGCAGCCTTGATGTTAACAGCTGACACTCTCATCTCACCTCTGGAATTCAGCTCTTTAGTCTGTAAAGATTCTGTGATAACCAAGGAGATTGATGAGGGCAGAATAGTAGACAGTGTTTGCTTGGACTTTAGTAAAGCCTTTGTCAAGGTTCTACATGGTAGGCTAATTACTAAGGTTAAATCACATGTGATTCGGAGTGCGCTTGTCAACTGAATATAAAACTGGCAGAAGATAGAGAGTGGTGGTGGAAGCTGGACTGAAGGCCTGTTACCAGCAGTGCTCCACATGGATCAGTGCTGGGTCCACTTTTGTTTGTCATTTTAGATTTATGACTTAGATGAGAGTATAGAAAGCATCATTAGTATGTTTGCGAATGACACGAAAGTTGGGAGTATGGTGGACAGTAAAGAAGGTTATCTAAGATTACAAAGTGATCTTGATCAATTGGGTTGAAGAGTGGCAAATGGAGATTAATTTGGATAAATATGAGGTATTGCATTTTGGTAAAATAAACAAGGGCGAGACTTATACAATTAATGGTATGGCCTCAGATAGTGTTGCAGTACAAAGAGGCCTAGGAGTTCTTTGAAGTTTGTGACACGTACACAGGGTGCTTAAGAAGGCATTTAGCATGCTTGCCCTCATTGCTCAGAACTTTGAGTATAGGAGTTGGGACATCATGTTAAGGTTATATAGCACGTTGATGGGGTTTCTTCTGGAGTACTGTGTCCAGTTCTGGTTGCCCTGTTATAGGAAGGATATTATTAAGCCTGAGAGGTTCAGAAAAAATATTTACCAGGATGTTGCTGGGAATGGAGGATTTGAGTTATAATGAGGGGCTGGATAAGCTGGGGCTTTTTTCACTGGAGTAAAGAAAGTTGAAGCGTGCTCTTATGGAGTTTTTGAAATCATGAGGGGTATAGATAAAGTGAATGGTAGGTGTCTTTTACCTAAGGCGGTGTATTTAAAGGCCAGAGACACATGTTTAGGGTGAGAGGAGAAAGATTTAAAAAAGACATGAGGGGAAGCTTTTTTTTAACACAGAGAGTGTGTGGAATCATCCTCCAGAGGCAATGATGGATACAGGTACAGTTACAATGTTTAAATGACATTTGGATAAGTAAATGAATAAGATATGTTTGGAGGGATATGGCCAAGTGCAGGCAGGTGAGACAGGTTTAGGTTGTAGCAATTAAATAAAGTCATGGATTTCTAACTGCCTCTCATATGGACCTCAATTTGCTTTGAAAAGACTTCATCAATTCTAACAGCCTTCAGCAACTCAATTTTTTAGATAGAAATGGACTGGACTGTGTGAAGTCTTCGCATTATTATCTTTTGAGTTTGGATACTTCGCCTGCTCTGGATATGTTTCCCCCTTTCATTTTTTAAAATTATCTCTGTAGACTTACATTGATGTCTTTTGTGTACATGTGTGTGTTTGTGGTAAGCTTAGCTGTTAATCAGGACTGCTGCTTATTGTATAAATAAGTTTGCTTCCAGTAAACAAGTTATTTTTGAGTTAATTACTGAAACCTGGTGGGTGTTGCATTAATGTTAGATTGCAATATAAGGAAGAAACAACTTCGCCATTTTGATGATTACATATTTACACTTTTTGTACAGCTTGTGGAGTATTGGGTCCTGACTACTGGTGCACTCTCAAGAAGTCCTTCTGTTTTGGCCTATGGAAAACACACATTCAACGACTGGAAACCATATCTTCAATGGTCGTTTACGTATCAGGCTACCATCAGGTGCAGTGGGTCATCCTCAGCACTTGGTAATGCCCAAGTGACACTAATGGTGGAGTTGGAGAATGTCCAACTAATAATTAGTAAGGGAATCAACAGTTATGGGGAAAAGGCAGGAACGTGGAGTTGAAGATAAGCAGGTCAGCTGTGATCTCATTGAATATAGTGAAAAAAAGCTGATGGGCCAAATGGCCTACTTCTGCTCCTACATTTGTGATCTAACCTGAGGATCATGGTAATAACAGTATGGTTGGTATGGAGCCTAAGAAGAAGACATTGCTTGAAGTCTTATTTTAGATACAGTTCATGGGAATATACATAGATTTGTCCATGAATTGGTACATTCCACGGCAGTCTTCTGAGGTGTATACATTTCTTATAATTTCTAGGTGGTTGGAGGGAGGAACTTAGGACTCCACATCCTCAGTAAAACAGATGAATAAGCTTCCCAAAGGAATGCGTGTCAAAACATTAGCCATTCTCTGGAGTTTGCCTTGGACATATTCCATTAAAGCATAAGACCACATAAGATACAATTGGAACAGCATCATTGCAAGCTTCCTGGTATTAATAAGAGTCAATGACTTACGAAATGTAAAATTATGATTGTGAAGTTGAGGCCTGAGACATTGTCATATGTAGAAATAAGAGATATGCCAGGGTATTTTTCTAAGTGACTGAAAATCATTGTCCCATAGCCAGGAAGTATCATGTTGCATCCAGAACAAAACAGTTAGAACAACAGAACACCAAGAAATGACTAGGTTACTGGTGATGTGACCGTTTGGTGTAGCATGGTTGCAAATTTCTTTTCTGATTTTGTGTAAGAAACAGTATGAAGCCTTTCTTAGCTTGAAGACACACGTTGACTTGGAGTTTGGTTTTAAGGTGATAGAGTGAGCAACTTTCCAAAACCAATTAATAACTTTAGAAATTCCTTCTTGAGTTTGCTTGGGCTGTCTTTCTTGTTCAGCACATTCACCTCACAGATAACTTACAAGATTATGCAGGCTCTACACCTTAGTCAGAAGGACTCCTGATTGTGGATGACATAAGGATTTCAGAATGTTCACTTCCCTTGAAAAGAAAAGTGGTTTCCATCTGACTTTATACCATCAGTGGAGTATAACTGGGTGATGGAATCAAAGGGTGGATCACTGGAGAAACTCAATCAACATGAGGCAACCAAAACAGTGGAGACACCTGCATTTGTATCCAATGTTACATGAGTCTTACAGCTATTGTCCATTATAGCAGCAATCTAAAGTTGTCCTTTGGATTTCAAAATCTCTTAGCAACAGTAGATGGGACTATTGTTGGCAGCAATTTTGGCTGGAGCTGAAGGCTGCTCACAGTGGAATACTGCTTCAAAATACCTCCACAGATATTGCCCATTGGTATCAATGTGGATTTCACAAGCTTCAAAATCTCCCCTACCCCCATTGCATCCCAAAACCAGCCCAGCTCGTCCCCGCCTCCCTAACCTGCTCTTCCTCTCAGCTATCCCCTCCTCCCACCTCAAGCCACACCTCCATTCCCTACTTCCTAACCTCATCCTGCCCCCTTGACTTGTCCGTCCTCTCTGGACTGACCTGTCCCCTCCCTACCTCCCCACTGATACTCACCTCTACAGGCTCCATTCCCGCCCCTTTACCTTTTCTGTCTCCTCTCCACCTATCTTCTCCTCTATCCACCTTCGATCCACCTCCCCCTCTCTCCCGATTTATTTCAGAACCCTCTTCCCATCCCCCTTTTCTGATGAAGGGTCTAGGCCTGAAACGTCAGCTTTTGTGCTCCTAAGATGCTGCTTGGCCTGCTGTGTTCACCCAGCTCCATACTTTTTTATCTCGGATTCTCCAGCATCTGCAGTTCCCATTATCTCTAATGCTTTGATCTTCGGCGGGATAGGCTTGAGGATGATGTGATGTTTTCCTGCCACAATGGAAATATTTCTCACTTGCAGCACTGTGTCCTCAGCCTTTTGGCTTTGCTTCATTCATGGTGTTTGGCCCTGCCATCTCCATACTTCATTAGTAGTTCTTCCTATTGGACTCCAAAGTGATACACCTTTACTGCAGAGGCCTAATTGTCTGTGCTGCATTTCTCCCAGTCTGAGAACCTCCCTTTGAAACCCCAGGTATGAACATAGGTCTTTCATAACTTCTTGATATTTAGCAGTTTCTTCATCAATGCCATGCCTTCTTAAAATATCATGGTGCAGCTGCTAATTGTGCACAAGAATATACTGACGAGGCTCTTTTCTGGAATTTGAGTGAATGTGGAGATGGACTGATATCAATTGACTCAGCAACACCAACTTTTCTGGTTCAGTATTGGTAAGGCATTCTGTGAGGTCTAGGGGAGGTAAGACATACACCATAGCTCTGTGCATTTTTGGCCATGAAAATCCTGTGAAGAAAAGCTGTTCAAATTGTTGCTGCGTGTTTGAATGTGTTTTACCAGGACACCAATTTTTCATTTTTCCATTTTTAACAGTATCAGCTGGGTTCTCAGTAAAGGGACCACTTCCATCATGTATAAATATCACAGTGGGTTCTGAATGCTTTAGACATTTTCAGAGACATGTTTCAGAAGGACTCCATTGGAATCTTATTTCTTCAAATACTAGTTCCATGTGATCTCACATCATCTGACACAAATGATGTGCTTTAGTTATTGGCGTAACAGCTATTAACCCATTATGCCGCACAGCCCAACCTTGCTGATATTCTGCTTTCACATTGCTAAGACCCATTTGCCCAGTAACAGCAATCACATAAGGAAGAGGGAGAGAGAAAGACCAGACATAGATAGATGAGTCTTAACGTATTAATCTGACACAACCACCAGCTCAATATTGGCATCAATTAAACCTGCGACAGATATCAAGTCAGCGTCTACCCACGATGAGTAAAATGGCTTTTATTGAGTTGTAGGCAGAAGACAGCAGACTCGAAGGCATTGTTTAGTTGAGTACGGTTGTTGGAGGCATAAGTAAGGACATCAATATGGCAGGCTCCTGGCATAGCCAAGAGGCATGGAGAAGGCTGGCTTCAATTTGATGTAGAGAATCACACAAGACCCAACATACAACCTTTTCAATGTGAAAATGATAGACATCTCCCTAACAGCATAGGTGTGCCTGCTGTTACTCTTCCAGCTGCCATTGTAAATCAAAAGTGGATCTAACCTTTTAATGCAACAGTGGGAGCCAAAAGCTTTTTCTAAACTGGTTGCCTATCAATGTTCACCCCTCCATTACCTTTACCATGTCCTCTTCTACTGGTGTCAGTACCCACTCCCTTGATAAACACTGATAGAAAGCGTAATGTTATCTTGGCTTTGGCCTGTTCATCTGAACATATATCTCACCTTTATTACCCTGATAGGACCTGCTCTGCTCCTTACTACTCATTTCCTATTGTTGCAGACTAGGAGAGATTGAAATGTCTCCCCTTTCCCCACTGACCACAAAAATATATACGCTAGAAAAACATTTTAATTCTTGCGAGCTGTGACTTTTAACAACAGACAAGACAGCCTTTCTCACTGGCTTTAATTAAAAGCAATAAACATGTATTTTCTCAGCACTCTAAGTGTAACCACAACCATTCCCTCATCTGCAGGTGACAAGAGGCAAGCTGGATAGGAGCATTATAACATGCATTTGGATTTCTATCACAATCTCAAAATTTAGTTTCTCTATTAGTTTTGACCTGGTAATTGGAAATATTGTAGTCTGTAGGGCTCAGAAGATAATTCAGGTGAAAGCTTTCTAACAAGTCATTCACAACAACTTATTCCTTCACAGCGTGTCTCTCAGATTCTCCAGCTTTGGCAGTTCCTACTATTTCTTATTCCACAGAACAGCAGGTTTCTGCTGGATTTTGGAAATCAGCAGGTTAAATGGATAGCATTCTCTGCCTGTGGGTGAATTTCTAGTCACAGCTCTTCCTTTTCTAGATGAGAATATTTCTGACCTGAATGGCATCCAACTGCGATTCTAATTCCCTGAAACCGGCAAATGTTATTTGGTGTTACTCTGGGTGACTTCAGTTGAGTTCTGTATCTCCTGTTAACATTCTCGAACAGGAAGTTGGTGTCACACTTTTACTGTCATTCAACTATTATTGTCAACCCAATTGCCACCCATCTATTTGCCCCCAATCTCTACTCCCACTCATGACCCCATTTTCTTCTTCTTTCATTGCCCCACTTGCTGCTTCACGTCGGGAATAGGACATCGAGGAAGCAGCGAGGGCACTAGGGTTCGGAAAGCAAATTAACTGGCAGGAAAGCTGTGTTCTTCAATGCAGGGAGGTTTACCTGTGGCATCATGGGCTCTGCAATGGCACAGTTGGTGAGCTCACTATCAGCAGTTCCACTGGTAGCACATTAAGCATTCACTAAAATGGACAGGAGCAGTCATCAGCACCTGAGAAAGTAACTTCCCGGAGAAATGTCCTAATAGGTCAGTCCCTGTGTCAGTAAAGAAAACAAAAGATCATCTAATAACCCATGACCTACCCCCAGGGCTCCATCTTGTGTCAAAGTACATTCTGCTTTTTCAAAGTAACGTGTTCACCTTTACAGCTTCACGGGCAAATGATACTACCTACTGATAGATTTTTGGGTTCCATTTTATTGTTAGCTGTCATTCTAATCTCATATCCCCTTTGCTAGTCTTACTGTATTCCCTTTCTATTACTGTATTAAGCCAGGCTCTTCCTTAAAAATCTTCATGTTTATCATTCACCCTCATTTCCAACATTTTCTCTCAGGTAAAGGTATTACCTTGTTATTTAAAGGGTTGTGCTTTTGACTTCCTAGCCATCCCCCTTGTTGGAATATACCTAGATGTTTCCCTGAAACATCTGTCCATTTAATAATCCCTGTCATTCTGTTACTGAACATCTGTCAAGCTTTGGTTCCTTTCTAACCTGCCTGGTTTACTTCTTCAAATTTAAATTAGCCCAATTCCAAATCAGAAGTTCTGCATTCAGTTTTTTCTTATTTTTCCCCATTAATATAAATCTGGTATTGTTCTCCTACAGGCACATTGTTCTACTTGCTCATTCCCCAGCTCCAGTTCTAGTAATGCCTCCCTCCTCATTGGGCAGAGAACATAAGGTTGAAGGAGAAATTCCTCCATCTCCATTATTCTAACATTATCTTGATCAATAGCTGGGTAGTTGAAGCCCCCCCAAAATCAACGGTTAACTGTTCCCATGCCAATGATGGCCCAATCAGTATCCTCTTCTCAAAATATACAAATGTATCCTCTTTTTCCAAGTTTGTTTCTTGGTCTTATGAGTCCAAATGAGTGTAAGACTGAAAGCTTTGACTTCTCAACTCCTTCTAGAAATGTAAAATTTCCCAGTACCTACTGTTCTTGTGCATCTATAATTTTCTAGCAGATTTGCTCCTCTATCTCTCACTATTTGGAGCCTATAGAAAGCCCCCAAGTGCCATGATTATACTTCACAACTCTGATCAAATTGATTCTGTCCATATCTTAAGGACATCTTTCTAATAAGGCATTTTTTTTTTCAAATCATTGTTTGCTGTCGACCACCTTGCTCAGTTTCCTTAGCTTTTCCAAATACCTTAGTATATTTTTACAAATCAAATAGGGACAGTTTCTTCTTGTCCCACTTCTCCATCATCCAAAGTATACATTTAAAATAGATGTGATATATTGGACTGTTTGTTGCTCAATAGCAGAAATAAATCTGCCAGCATCCTTACAGAACAAATAAAGAACAATTTTATAACAAACAAAACCTCATGCTGAGATGTAGGGATTAACAAAGCGTGCAAATTGAACAAATATATGCAACCACCCTCTAGAAAGCTAACACCCACACACAGACAACTTGCAAGCCTGGAAAACAAAAATATTTTTTCAAAAAGCTCCACAAACTGTTATTTTAAACATATTTTGGCCAAGTAACTGTTACATTCAGAAAGCAATTTTTCACAAAATATGCATACATTCGTCTGTACTTGATGTCATTTTGCACACAAGCTGGTGTGTCTTCCTAAATCATCTATGGCTGGTTAAACTTACCTTTTTAGCTGGTAGATTCCAAATTTTCTTCAGGAGTCCTCCATTGGTTGTGTTGAGGTCTTTCAGTGGATTTTTTGACTTAAACCTTAAGTGTAGTTTCACAGAACAACGACAGCAAAGTCTGTTACTTCAGACAAGTTATCTCTGACTCTTCAAATTCAGTAGCTTTATTACACTGGCAAATCATATCATGTGATCTCTCTTCCTCTGAAGGTATTGATGACTCACATCAGTCAAGCAGCTTTGTATGTGTGGCATTTCCCTGCTGCAACCAGTCTGTTTTGCAAAATAAAAGCAAAGTACTGGGGTAATTCAGAATATGAGGCAGCACCCAAAGGTAAGATTCTGTCTCCAGGACTTCAGCCTTATCGGACTTGTAAATTTTGTTTCACCTCCTGATTTCTCAAAGCCTGGTCACCATCTACAGGCACATTGTCAGGAGTGTGATGGAATACACTCCACTTGCCTAGATGAGCACAGGTCCAACAGCACTCAAGAAACTCAATATCATACAGAAAAAAAGCTGCCTGCTAGATTATCAGCCCAGTTAACATCTTCAGCATTCAGTCCCTCCACCATTGATGCACAGTGGTAACAGTGTCTATTATGTACGAGACGTGCAGCAGAAATCTATTTGATTTGATAGAACCTTCTAAATCCATGCCCTCTGTCATCTAGAAGGGGACCACAAGCAATTTCCCCTCCGAGATATTCACCATCCTGATATGGAACAGTACCATCACTCTTTTGTTGTCTCTGAGTCAAAGTCCTGGAATTCTTTTTCCGAAAGCACTCTGGGAGTCCCTATCCCCAAGCCAAAACCACTCACACACCCCAAACCCCACAATCACCTCTATCAACACAAACTGTATGCCCACAACATTTCATTGCCGTCAACCTGTCCTTCAGCTTTCTAGAATGGGCAGTAATCATCTGTAGGATACCCGACTCCTTTTGTGGCGTTCATCCCTCAATGAGAGTCAGTCCCCTTGCTTCAGGAATCCTGGTAAGAAAACTTCCACACTGCAAGCTTCCACAGGACACCTTTCACTAAACAATCCCTTTAAACAGTATTCACTTCCAAAAGATTTCCTGCTAGGAAACTCTGCACATCTTGGATACAGTCAGCTTCCATTGAGCATTTACTCCAATTCAGCTTTTGAAAATATTTGTTTGTTTTTCATTCCAGGAGTGAGGAACTTCAGCAACTTGTTTAGTTTCAGGACGTTGAGGCTGCTGTCCTTGGCGAATCTGGGACTTTTCTTGCTGGGGAAGAGAAGAGGAGATTTCATAAAGATTTTCATAGTGTTGAGGGCTGAAGAAAGAATAGATTGAGAGAAATATTGTTTCCATTGGTGGCAAGATGGAGAATGTGGACATCAATTTAAGGTGAGTACCACAAGAAGCAATGTCAGCAATGGTAAGCTCTTGATTCTGTAATGAGTTGTTAAGGATCTGCCTGATTGTGTGGGTGGCAGATTCAATCACAGATTTTCAAAGCATTGGAAAATCATTGCAGGGCAACAGTGAGAAGATGGGAGAGTGGGACCTGGTGAGTTATGCTTGCAGAGATTGGACTTGATGGGTGAAATGTCCTCCTCCTATACTGTAACCTTCTATGATTCTTCTGACTGAAGTAGTTAATTTTTCAGCTCTCCATGTTAACACCCGCCCCTTTATACAAACCTGGATTTAGGTTATAAATAGCTGAGAGCCAAGTTCTCATCCTTGTGTTGATTATAGCTTTCCATATTAAAAATGATCTCTTTAATTGTACTCATTAACTAATCCAGAGCCAAATTTATTAACCCCAATCTCACTGGCCCTAACATTATTTTACAATCTCTTTTGTGGCAAAAATAGAAAATCCAAATATCTTGCAGCCACTGTTGTCCTCTAATCTACCCCAGTAGCAACACCCTCAGAAAACTCTCAATGGTTCATCAAACATGATTCCCCTTTCTTAGGAGAGTGACACCACTTGACATCAAAGCTGTATTCAATGAAGCAACCCTAGCAAAACTGGAATCAGTGGGTATCAGGGGGCAAACTCTCTGCTGATTAGAGTCATACCCAGTACAGGAGGATGGTTGGTGATTGTTAGAGGTCAGTCATCTCAGATCCAGGACATAGCTGCAAGAGTTTCTCAGAGTATTGTGCTAGGCCCACCCATCTTCAGCTGCTTCATCAATGACCTTCCTTCCATTATAAGGTTAGAAGTGGGGATGTTCACTGATGATTGTGCAATGTTCAGCACTATTCACTCCTCCTCAGATACTGAAGCAGTCCATGTGCAAATACAACAAGATTTGGGACAATTTCCAGGCTTGGACTGACTAGTGTCAAGCTTGTACAAATACTACGTAATGACCATTTCCAATAAGAGACAAATCTAACCACCGCCCCCTGTCATTCAATGGTATCTTACCATCAATGAATCCCTCACTGTCACCATCCTGGAGGTTATCCTTGACCAGAAACTCAACTGGAATCAATATATAAACACAATAGCTATAACTACTGGTCAGAGACTCAGAATGCTATAGTGAGTAACTCACCTCTTGACTTCTCATAACCTGTCCATCATATAAAAGGCACAAGTCAGGAATGTGACAGAATAATTCCTACTTATCTGAATGGGTACAGCTGCATCAACAATCAAAAAGCTTGACATTATCCAGGACAAAGCAGCCCGCTTGATTGGCACTATATCCACAAACATCCACTACCGCCACTATTGATGTTCTGTAGGAGCACTATGTACTATTTTCAAGATGCACTGCAGAAATTCACCAAAGATCCTTAGAGGGCACCTTCCAAACCCACAAACACTTCCATCTAGAAGGATGAAGGTAGAAGATACATGGGAACACCACTACCTGTACATTCTCCTCCAAGCCAGTCACCATCCTGACTCTGAAATATATCACAGTTCCTTTATTGTAGCTGGGTCAACATCCTGGAATTTCGTCGCTGTGGTCATCATGGATCTGTCCACAGCACATTGGCTACAGCAGTTCAAGCAGGCAGATCACCATCACCTTCTCAACATAAACGAATAAATGCTGGCCAGCCAGCGACACCCATGTCCCCTGAGTGAATAGAAAATCACAATATTTTTTAAGTGTCATGATAGCACACCCTTAATATTCGAGTTGAACATTTTCCCTACTCCTACTGTTAGACTTATTGGCCTGCATTTTGCTGTTTTCTCAAGCCTTCCTTCCTTGAACAATGAGTTAAATTTGACTCTTTCCAATCCGCAAGGCTTGTCCCAGAAACCAGGGAATTCTGAAACATCAAAACCATAGCATCCATTATCTATGCTGCCATTTGTAGGCCATCAAGACCAGGTGAATTTGTTTTGATTTTTATTGCCCTAATCATGTTTTCCGTACTTTTTCAATGCTAATACTCCTAGAGGTGTGGGCTAACAGCATATGCCTAAGTGATCACAATGCAAATGTAAGATTGCATGAGCGAGAGAAAGCTGGAGTTGACATGGAAATGTGACCCCAAGCTTGTATGGACCCATGACTCTACTCATTTTTAGTCTGTATATTAAAAGCTATTGTTGAAATGTACACAGACTACTGCAGATTTATTTAACAGGCAATGAAACCCTGTCACCTGGCCAAATTCCAGTAGCAACATGCAGAAACTAAGACTAATGAAGAAGAATCCAAAAGCAAAATACTAAAGAAAAGGCTACAATGATTTCAAACAATAGAAATACTTCAATGGCAAATCGGAGAAAGAATGTAAAATTCTTCAAATCACCAACAAGCAGGTAAAGTGACTTGGGCAGTGGGGTTAGAGTCCCAAAACAGCAATAGAGTTTCAGGCCTTGGTCCAGGGGTCCACAGAACTACAGAGGAATTTCTATAACTTCCAGAGCTACAGCCAATGATAGAAGACGGTTTTGATACAATCAGCACCATCACAGGTGATGTATTGACCAGACAAGGGGTGGATTAGATTTCACCTTTTTAAGACTAATTCATGAAAGTCTTTGATACTTATTCCAGTATCTGCAAAAGTCTGCTCATTGAATAGGCTCAATCGAACAAATAGAAACAGAAGACATTGATTCAGTTGATCCCTCAAGCAGTAATGTGTATAGATTAACAGACAATCATGACTAGGGCAGTCTAAAGGATGAAATAATACAAGAATACATAACCTCTGATATGTTATATTCAAATAAAGGTTTAGTGTTTGCAAAGATAGTACAGTTTGCGGTGCATCCAGAGATCCTGAAGCAAAATTGGATGACAGTTTGACCTGGGCCTGAGGCTTCTTGGAAAAATCCAAATGGGTCTGTGCAATTTGTGGGCTGGAAGCCAGGAAGCAAGATGAAGCAAAGCCCTGCCAAAAATAGTACGAGCGCACCAAGCAACATTGTAAATGCTTCAGAAGCAGCAGGAACATTGCACATATAAAAATGATTTCCCAACAAGAGGAAACGAATGCTTCAATTACTGTAAACACAGTTATACAGTTATAAGTAATGAAAGTAAACTGCAATAGAATTTCAAATGCAGCCAGATCCAGAAAATAGGAGAATTGCACTTACAGGAGAGATCAATAACCTGGGCAATAGATACAGGGCAGTAAATCATGACATACAGGGACATTCTACTCAATTTAAAATAGGCACTGAGGCTGATGCTATTTGTTATTGTGTGATGTTAAAATGTTCAAAGTATATAAAGTCAAAATATTCTTCAAACAAAGTGCAAGGGCCAGGTGGAGCAATTTTGGAAGTCAAGATTAAAGATGACAACAAAATGAAAATATAAAGACAGAGAAATAACTGAACCACTCTACTTTTCAGAATCAAGAACCCTCAGTGGTTAGCATTGCAGCCTCACAGCACCAGGGACCGGGGTTCGATTCCAGCCTCGGGTAACTGTCGGTGTGGAGTTTGCACATTCTCCCTGAGTCTGGTGGATTTCCTCCATGTGCTCCGGTTTCCTCCCACAGTCCAAAGATGTGCAGGCTAGGTGGATTGGCCATGCTAAATTGCCCATAGTGTTCAGGGGTGTGAGGGTTATAGGGGGATGGGTCTGTGTGTGATGGTCCAAGGCGCAGTGTGGACTTGTTGGGTCAAAGGGCCTGTTTCCACACTGTAGGGAATCTAATCTAATCTAATTTCATAGCATGGAATATAGGTACAGTCATAACTCCTAAACCAAATGGGAATATCAAAATCTGTGTCAACCTGACACAACCTAACAAAGCATTACAACAGGAAACCCATCAATATCATAACTGATGATAGCTTAGCTAAATTAGCTAAGAGCTCCTGTTCACAAAAGTTGGATGCTAGTATTGGATCTTGGCATTTGATCAATACTACCTCAACTTACTGCCTTTGGAACAGCATCTACATCTGAAATATTCCAAAGCACTATGCTCCTACTACCAGGAAATAATGGAGGTAGTACATTTTGTAAATGATATTTGATTCATGATACATCAAAGAGGGAGTGTGAACTTTGAGTTAAGAAAGTTCTGAAAAATGTCAAGAGTTAAGCCTAAGATGAATGGCAATGTGAATTTGCAAAACCCATGATCAAGTTTTCAGGCTACATACTGCATATCACTGCCATAAAGAGTGATCCCTAGAAAGCAAAGTAGATCAGAGAATTTCCACAACTCATGAATATAACATTGCTGTAAGGATTTCCATGAATGTAAAAAACCTGGCCAGGAAATTCAAACTAAACGATCACCAATCAACACACTGTTAGGAGAACTGTTGAGACAAGCCTAACAGTGGGACTGAAGAGTTTAACAGAAAAATCATTGTGAAAAGATTAAGAAATAGTTAACTTCTTCTGACATATTACCGCACTATGGCCCACTTTTATCAAGAATAATGAAGAGAGGTTTGAGTAAATTGGGATTATTTACATTAGAAAGACAAAGGTTGAGGGGGGACCTGATTGAGGTCTACAAAATCATGAGAGGTATAGACAGGGTGGATAGCAAGAAGTTTTTTCCTAGCGTGGGGGACTCAATTACTAGGGGTCACAATTTCAAGGTGAGAGGGGAAAAGTTTAAGGGAGATATGCGTGGAAAGTTCTTTACGCAGAGGGTGGTGGATGCCTGGAACACGTTGCCAATGGAGGTGGTAGAGGCGGGCACGATAACGTCCTTTAAGATGTATCTAGACAGATACATGAATGGACAGGGAGCAGAGGGATATATATCCTTGGAAAATAGGTGACAGGTTTAGATAGAGGCTCTGGATCGGCGTAGGCTTGGAGGGTCGAAGGGCCTAGTCCTGTGCTGTAATTTTCTTTGTTCTTTGTTCTTATAATAGCTCCAGACAGAACATCTACAGACTTGGACGTAGTGTTGCTGCAAGTCCAGGAAGATGGGAAATGTGGCAATTGTATTGTGCTTCAAAGTCTCTAACAGAAACTGAGAAAACGTTTGTCACAATTGAAAAAAAGCCCCTATGGTTATGTGGACACATGAGATAATCCTGGATTACATTATTGGATTAAGATTTTAATATTGAAACAGATCAGAAACAATGAGTTTCTCTTCTCAATATGAAAGAAATTGTGATGATGCCACCTTACAATCAATGTTTTAGAATATAACTGATGAGATACAACTCAGTCATAGAGTAAGCCCAAGTGACATGTCAAACAACAGCAAGTACTTTATCCAGAATTTTAATTCAAGAGGCTAAAAATAAAAGATTTGGAGTTAATAGCAGAGAAGAAAACAATTAAAATACTTAAAATAATCAAAACACGTTCTGGCATCAGATAAAATGCAAACGATTAGAGAAACTGAAAATAGAGATGTAGAATGTTGCCAGATTAGAAGGTTTTGAAAGAATGATCAACGTACACATGTGATGACCCACTATTGAGGTAATGCTTCAAGCAGTGAACATATTACATGATTATAGATGATCTGATAGTTTTTAATTAAAAATCAGTAATAGCTAAATATTCAGAGAGGATATTCTCCAAAGATGACATCAAGGTCATTTTGGAATATCAAGATGTCAGGCAAGAACACAATAGTCTGTTTGATGGCCAGAGATGTTAGATACTTGAGGTTCAACTGAGTCCAGTCATAAACTTTCCTAGTCATTGTTTTATTGCTAATTCACACACCATAAACTCCAACACCAATTACTTACTCTTCATATTTTTAACCAACCTGCTCAGACTCATCACTCAAACAAGTGGGTCTTGAATCCTAGCCTGCTCTGGACACATTACCACAATGTCAAAGAACCTCTGTTCTTTCTTTTTATATGAACCAAGTCAAATGCTCACCTTGTGATCCCTTAAGCAACAATTAACCATTACTGTTACCTAGTTCCATTCAGTCATTGGCATCCCTGCCAGACCATACTAGACAATAACAATGGTTTACTTAATCAAATGTAGAAATGGTATCCAACTGTCCAATCTGTGCCATTTACCTTCAACAGAAAGAACCTTTATCACCATCAGCATTTTCGCTAAGACGTTGGGAGAAATTAGAAATGGTCTTCTTTAAGTTTAGAGGGAACATTTTTATCCTTTTTTTGACTAATATTCAAGGGAGAAGGTGGTAAATCATTTACACAGTAGCACAGTTGCTATGGCGATAAACTTCTTATGGCAGTCCTGATACAATCATATCTGATATTGGATCAGAGTTACACGTGAGAAATTTAGAAAATTTGTCAACTATTATGGGTTCATGCATATAACAAGTTCAACTTCATTTCTCACAAATGAATGATGAAGTAGAACAAGGAGTTTGAGCTATGAAAGAACTTCTGAAGGCAAGTAATGACATTAATTTTGTTTGGTTGTGTTTTAGATCATCCCATTGCAAAGTGGGGATTATCACCAGAAGAATTGTTAATGAAGAGTAGACTAGGAACACCGTACCATTGTTCTTTGGAAAATTAAAACCTGGTCGTGCCATGGATACCATGACACAGTGAAACAATGTGAAGAAATTCCTGTGCATTCCTTAATGTTTTCAATATGTAGAAATTAATGAATCTCAGCCTTGACCATGCCTCCACAGTTCTCTGTAGTAGAGAATTTCAAGGATTCACTTCCATTCTGAGTGAAGAAATTCCTCCTCATGTCATTCCAAAATGGTTCAATTTTATCCTGAGAATGTGTTCCCTGATTCCAGACCATTCCTTAACACCCTTCTCTGCTGGGCCCTATAAGAATTTTGTTCATTTGAATGAGATTACATCTTGTTCTTCTAAATTCCAGGGATGTATGTCAAGTGTCCTCTATCTCTCTTCATAGGACAATTTTTCAAGCCTAAAAATTTGCTTGATATATCTTCAATGCTCTCTCTCTCTGGCATTTATAATTTTCCTTAGGCCAAGACTAAAACTATAGGTTCTCCAGGTGTACTCTCACCAAGGCTATATATAGTTACAGTAAGATTATTTTATTCCTATATTCAAATCTTCTAGAAAGGATGACTAACACACCAATTGCCTTCTTAATTTCTTGCCCTATCTATGAATTAACCATCATTAACTCATGAACAGGGATATCCAGTTCCCTCAAAGTTCAACTCTTCCAAACATCTCACCATTTAAAAAATAAGCTTATTTCTATATTTCCTACCAGAGTGGATAACCTCATGTTTCTCCAAATTGAATTACATCTGCTAAAATTTTGTCCACTCACTCAGCCTCTCCAAATCCTCCTTGTGTTCTCCTTACGTTCCTATCTAATTTTGTGTCACCTTCAAACTTCAGAATATGAAATGCAATATTAAATGCCTGAATCATTTCAATGATTTATACTCAATGAGATTCACCTGGCTAAGCTCATTCCTATCACTATGCAGGATTTAAACAGTTAATGGTAGAGCCTGGGGAGTGTTATGGAACAGAGGGACTTAGGGGTGCAGGTACATAATTGCTTGAAACTGGCACCACAGGGTGGTGGAGAAGACTTTTGGCAGGTTTGCCTTCATCAGTCAGACCACTAAGTGCAAGAGTTGGGACATCATGTTACAGCTGTATAAAAGATTGATAAGGCCACATTTGGAGTATTGTATACAATTCTGGTTGCCTTGCTATAGGAAGGACGCTATTAAAATAGAAAGGGTGCAAAAAAATTCTCAAGGATGTTACCGAGACTGATGTTTGGAAGAGTTGAACTTTGAGGGAATTTGAGTTACAAGGATATGCCAGGCTATTTCCCCTGGAGCATAGGAGGCTGAGGGATGACCTTATAGAGGTTTTTAAAATCACGAGAGGCATAGATAAGATGAGTAGCCAAGGTATTTTCCCCAGGGTAGGAGGCTCCAAAACTAGGTTTTTGCTGAGAGGGGAAAGATTTAAAATTGACATGACGGGCAACTTCTCACATAGAGGGTGGTGTATGTGGAATGAACTGTCAGAGGAAGTAGTAGAGGTGGGTACAATTACAACATTAAAAAGACATTTGGACAGTTACATGGATAGGAAAGGTTTAGAGGGATTTGGGTCAAACACAGGCAAATGGGACCAGTTCAGTTTATTAAACCTGGTCACCCATTTCCATGCTGTATGACTCTATGACAGTAAATTAAAGTCCCATCTATTCCGAAGATCATCACCTTATATCTCTGTATCTCATCTGTGAGCTTGACTTGTTTCTTTCAATTCCCAGACTTGCTATCTTCTATCTTGATTATTCAGACAACTAAGATTAAATTTTCTCAGTTTTAAATAAACTCTTTGGGATTTCAACAAAACACTTCTACTCTGAAATTTCCAAACTAAAACTTTTACACTGAAGGAACTTAATTCCTAACAGTTCTGAATGGACTCTTTTCACCAACAGAATCAACTCTTACGTCTAGAATCATAGTATCATATGATACGAAAGAGGCTCTCCAGCCCATCAGGTCTGTACAGCTAAAGCTACATTAAGTCTACAATAGTCCAAATTTCCAGCATTAGGCCCATAGCCTTGAATGTTCAAGTGCTGATCCAAGTAATTTTCAAAGGTTGTGAAGCTTCCTTGCTCAACTACCTCCCATCCCAGTCAGTGCATACCAGATCCCCACCACCCTCTGGGCAAAAAAAATGATTTTTTCACATCATGTCTAAGGCTCTTGCCTCTCACTTTAAATTTGACCCTTTGACTAAAGGGAATATCTGTTTCCTATTTAACCATCCATAATCTTTTACACTCTATCAGGTCCCAGTTCAACCTCCTCTGCTCTGAAGGGAGTCCAGCCTCTCTTTATAGCTGAAATGCTCCATCCCAGCAACATCCTAATAAATCTCTTCTGCAGCGCCATATAAACTACATTTTTAAAGGTAAAAGCTGAAAGAACCAATAACAATTTTGCATTAGTTGCTATGCACCTTTCCATAAATTTTCAGAAACGTTTGTGGTGTGAATTTAACAGGATAACTTACAATTTTTTGTGAAAGAAGGACACTCATCATTCGTCAATCTACTTCACCTGTGAGTTTCTGGTTGGTGCTGTAAATAGTCATGGCACTCAGTTCACTGCACAGTCATTATGTTCAGCTATTGTCTGGTTTTGTCAGCCACTGAAAGGTTACTTTATTCCTATCAAAGCACATGACCTTATGTTAGTATAAGCCAGGGTGAGAGGCCGACATTGTCTGTTCACTCGTTAAAACATGAATGGCATTTCAGTCTGTCCTGGTAACTGCATTTATGTTCCAGTAGTAAATGTGGAGCTGCTTTAATCTGAGGTCTGGGTTCGGGACCAATGCTTTGAAGGATCTCCAGCTGCTTTGCCAGGCTTTGCTGTATTGATTTCTAGTCATGTGACCTGTGCTGGCATGTTATTGATTGATTAATTTATTGTTATGTGTACCGATGTACACATTTACAAGCAGTACAGGCAGATTACAGTAAGCAAGGATGTACAGATCAAAAAGACTTAGACAGAGGCATACAGGTTACATTGCAAAAGGCTTGCACTAGGCGAAATCAATGTTAGCAAGATCAGCATTATTTGAGTCTAGAGAGTCCATTCATCAGTCCATGATGGTCTGGGCTGTACACGCCACCTTCGGTAGTTTCTCACAGTCCTGGGTAGAGCAGTTGCTATACCAGGCTGTTATGCAGCCAGGCAATGTCCTTCCGATGGTGCATGCGATCGTTCGTGGAGTCCTCCATGTCATGGACTGTCCATGGAGTATACCCCAGTGGATCCCTGTGGATTTCTTTAACTTTTCACAAGCAGGGTGGCCACACCCTCCCAATACTGTTGGACCAAGAGTGCTAACACTACATCTAAGTTTAAGATTCTGGTGTCTGTGAGCCTGGCAGCCCAACTAGGGAAGCATCCTGACTCTCCCTCTCACCTCATCCCTCCAGGCTGCCCTCAGGTGTTCCGGCCTCTGGTACACATCCTGGTTGTCTAGGCTCTCGATTAGGGTTTGGTTTATCGGCATTTGAGCTTCAGATAATCAAAAGTGCAGTGGAATGTAAGGGTCATTAACTCTCTCTGCCAATGCTGTTACTTTGGGGACAGCTTGGTTTTTAGCCTGCCCCATTTTATTTAGAACATCATTGCAGTCAGGTGGCTGCCAGCTCCTATTCCACTGACCTGCAGCTCATCAGCTAGGTGAGGCATCTCCGTCACCATTTCTGGGTTCATCTAGGAATTTACCTATTCTGCCCTGAAAGTGGAAAGTTGATGTTGACAGTCAGGGATGGTGATGGCATGGCATGTAGTTGCCTCCTTTTAAATTGTTCAGAACCCTTCTGCATCTCTGTGCAGACCCCTATCTTTGGGACACCCTTCCTTAAGGGTGCTGAGCTAGTTTCAGCTGCTTTGTCCTGCGTCTCTTCAACGGGGTAAGGCACCTTACTCAGCAGCTCTGCAGCTAGTTAGGAACATCTAGAATGCCCCTCCAAAAAGTCTTAGTCTGCCAACTCTCCTGCTTGTCCAGCAGGAGTACAAGTTCCCTTCTTTTTACATTTACCCACTGGGTGCTTTCTTCAGCTGTTTATCCTTGGAGAGAAGGATTCTGATATATACATTTTGGCTGCATCTCCTTCAACTTTTGTATCTTCCATTCCAAGATTTTTGCTTCCCTCTGGCTCTCAGTTAGTGGCTGTGCACTGGTTTTGAATGCATGGGATGTAGTGGCAGCTGAGGTCATCCTTATGAGATAGTGATTTCCCCGAATCTGCAATTGTGGGCATGGACTTCTCCCATGCATTGGAATGTCCTGGCTCACATGGGTCTGGCTGTTTTCTACTGTCCTGTCATGTATCTCTTCAACAGTAAGGCCTCTCCTGGGCCAGCAGCTCATCTTCATGGGAGCTGGGGAGTCACTTTTTAATTCTGTGAGGAAGCTGTTTACCAAATCAATTTCTGGCTCACATCCTTCATCTCTTTTGAAATCCCAGGTCATTTCCTGAACCTTTGGTCCAATCAGCTCTTTAGGGGCCTTTTTAATTTCTTGTCATTTCTAACCTTTAAATCCAACAGGCTGGGACTTATCCTTCTCAAACACCCATGGCTTTCTCTCAGCCTTCCCAATGTTTATGTGCTCTTATAATCCCAATGAGAGGTTCTTGGGCAGATGAACTAACCCTTTCTAGTTCCCTTCTGTTTTTTGATTGTTCTGAATTGTCAGGGTACAGGGTCTGGGACTTTACATAAACATCTCCCAATAATATATCTATTCCACTGGACCTCATTTGAACTTTTAATGTCATCATCTCCATCAACCATTGCTGGAAAACTTTATCCCTTCTCGCCCTTCCACACTCCCAAAATCTGAGCTCTATTTTTAGCTTAATAATGTGTGGAGCTGAATGAACACAGCAGGCCAAGCAGCATCTCAGGAACACAAGGCTGACATTTCAGACCTAGACCCTTCTCCAGCATCTGCAGTTCCAATTATCTCTATTTTTAGCTTGTCTGGCTCCAGTTCAATCATTGAAGCATAAGTTAAAAGCAGGAGTAGGCCATTCAGCCCTTCAAGGCTGCTCCACCATTAAATATGATCACGGCTGATTCTCTATATCAATGCCACATTCACAATTTATCTCCAATTTGTTTTGAAAATCAAAAGCTTATTCACCTCTTTCCTGAATGTATTCGACGGCCCAGCCTCCACAGCCTTCTATAGTAGCAAATTCCACAGATTAACCACCCTGTGAGTGAAAAAATGTTTCCTCATCTCAGTCTACCTCATGTTCTACTTCATATTCCATGGCCTGAAACGGTGACCCCTGGTTCAAAATTCCCCAGTGAGGAAACATCCAGCCTACCCTGTCTAACCTGCCCAGTCCTGTTTGAACTTTTTAATGTTTCAATCAATTCCCTCCCATCCTTCTAAACACTAGTGAGTGCAGGTCCAGTTAAAACAGTCTCTTCTCACATGACAAGTATACCTACACCAATATCAGCCTACTGAGCTTCTGCTCCACTCCCTATAGATCCAGAAATCAGAACTGCACACAATAGTCTGGTGTGGTTTCGCCAAGGTCCTTTAGCAATAAAGGCCAACATACCATTTGCCTTCCTAATTGCTTGCTGCACCTGCTTGTTCACCTTCATTGGCTGGTATAAGGACACTCAAATTCCTTTGTACATCTACACTTGCCAATATATTACTATTGAGATAATACTCTGCCTTGCTGTTCTTCACACCAAACTGTATAACTTCACATTTAGTCACATTATACTGCATTTGTCATATGATTACATCCTCCTCACAACTGCAGTCCCATTTCATTTTGTGTCATCAGCAAACTTGGAAATATTCCATTTTTTTTCATTCATTCAAGTCATTTATATACATCATGAATAGCTGGGGCCAAACTTTTGATCCTTGCAGCATACCACAAGTCACCATCTGCCACCTAGAAAAAGACTCATTTATTCTCAGTCTGCTTCCTGTCGTCAGCCAATTCTCAAACCATGCCAGTATATTACCCCTGATCCCACATGACTTAACTTTGCCCGTTAGCCTCTTCTGTGGAACCTTATCAAGACGCTTTTTGAAATCCAAATACATCACATCCCTTATCTATTCTATTAATCATAGCTTCAGAAAACCCTAGTAAATTAATTAAGCCTGATCACCTTCTGGTTCTAATGCATCATGTACCTGTTCTGATTGTGGACTGAGGTTCAAAAGCTCAAAGAATATCTGGAGTACCTTGTTTCAGAGATAGTAGGAATTGCAGATGCTGGAGAATCTTGAGATAAGAAGGTGTAGAGCTGGATGAACACAGCAGGCCAAACAGCATCATAGGAGCAGGAAAGCTGACATTTTGGGCCTAGATCCTTCTTCAGAAATTTCTATGTGGAGTCTAATTGTTTTGATAATCTGCAACAAAATACTTTTAGGGTTAAAAACAAATGAATTGTTTATTCAAGTCTTCCAACCTGATTCTCTTACTAATTAAAAACTGATTGCCTTAAATACAATTAACAACACAACCTGGACACCCTTAGCAATAAAATAATTCACAGATTGAGTAGTCTCTGAGAAAAAATTCCTCCTATTCTCTGTCTTAACTGGACAACCCCTGACTCTGGTCAAGACTGTCCCAGAAGGGGAAGCATCCTTTCAGCAACCACACTATCAACCCTCCAAACAATCTTATATGTTACTATAAGGTTGCTTCTCATTCTTCTTAACCCTAGTGAGTAAAGGCTAAGCCTCTTGAGAAAGTCACTCTGTATCCCAGATAAACCTAATGTATTTTCAATGCAATTTCAGTGTGTATTTCTACAGATAAGGGGACCAAATTGTTTCACAGTATTCCAGCCATGGTCTAACTTGTACTTTAGCTGATCATAGCAAGATTCCCTATTATTAAAACCATTACACTTAAAATAAAGGCTAAGATTCTATTTGCCTTTCCTATTTCTTGATGAATTTGTATGTTAGCTTTTTGTGATTAATGCTAGGACTCCCAAATTCCTCTGTGCTGCAACTTTCTGCAATCTTTCTTCATTTAAATAACATTCAGCTCCTCTATGTCTCTTGACAAATGCACAACCTCACATTTTCCCACATTATATTTCATCTACCAAGCATTTGCCCACTCATTGCGAAAGTTGCAGTTTGGGAGCTTGCAAAAAAAATTCAGTTTCTCTCTGGCCGCAGGAAAGGTGCTAGAGGACTGGGGGACTGGAGGACAGCCAATGCACTGTTATTCAAGAAGGGATAAACCAGGAAACTACAGGCCCGTCGGTCTAAACTTGGTGTTGGCGAAACTATTGGAAGCAATTTTGAGGGACAGAATAAATCTGCATTTGGAGAGGCAGGGATTAATCAAGAACAGTCAGTTTGGTTTTGTTTAGGGGAGGTCATGTCTGACCAGCATAATTGAATTTTATTGAACAGGTGGCTAGGTGTGTCGATGAGGCCAATGCTTTTGCTATGGCCTACCTGGACTTCAGCAAAACTTTTGATAAAGTCCTGTACGGGAGACTCATAGCAAAGGTATTTAGGCATGCTAAGGCACACAAGGCTATGGGCCAAGCACTCAAAAAAAGGATGAGAATAGTTAGGTAGAGATAACAAGGTGTAGAGCTGGATGAACACAGTAGGCCAAGCAGCATCAGAGGAGCAGGAAAGCTGATGTTTCGGGCTTAGACCCTTCTTCAGAGATTCTGATCTCTTCTGATGTCTGAAGACGGGTCTAGGCCCATCAAGTTCTGCACCTTGTTATCTCAGATTCTCCAGCATCTGCAGTTCCTACTATCCCAGAATAGTTAGGTACTTGTTCTGACTCTGGGCAGAAGGGCCTCTCTCTTTGTGATAGATCTCTATGACTCATTTATCCTGTCTACAGCCCTCTGCAGGAATCATCCTCGTCACTTGCCTTTCCACCTATTCTTGTGTTGTCTGAATACTTAGCAGTAGTATAGTCACTGAATGACCTCCACTGTCAAGAGTATTAGAGGTAGAACAGATGCGTTAAAGGTATGGATTGACACATGGTACTGTTGTTGTTGGCTGTTGTTGCCATCACAGAGACATAATTGAGGGTGACTGGAGAAAATGCTGGCAGGCAACTTAACTTTCCAGGGTATAGGATCTTCAGTTACAACCATTGTTAAGGATGTGGGGTGTGGTTGAGAGGGGCGGCAAAAGTGGAGCTGATGTCACATTATTAGTTAGGGAGACAGTTACTGTGGTAGGAATGGATGAGATCTTTGAAAGGGTTGTCAATTGAGGCTTTGTAGGCAGAGTTTATGAATAAAAAAGGAGCCAACACAATGTTAGAAATGTATTATAGGTCACCAAACAATCAGTGGGCAATCGAGGAAACGATTTTTAGACAATTCACTGTGGCTTGAAAAAATAATCACAAATTAATTATATTAAAGGATATCAACGATCCCGATATTAATGGAATAATCATTAATCATAATTTAGAGGGAGCAGATTTCTTGAAAGATACACAGGAGTGCTTTTTATACAAGCACGTAGATAATCCTATAAAAGACTTCACAATGTTGGACCTAATTCTGGAGAATGAAGCCAACAGGTGTTTGAACTGAGAGAGATTTTAGTGATAGTGACTACGACATTTTAAATTTGTTAAGGAAAGTCTGCAAAAGGGACTTTGATTAGAGAAGGCAGATTTTATTAAATAAGGCAGAGTCTGGCCAAAGTAGACTGAGAACAGCTACCATAAGCCCATAAGATATAGGAACAGAAATAAACCATACAGCTCTTCGATTCTGCTCCACCGTTCAATCATGGCTGATATGTTTCTCAACCCTATTCTCCTACTTTCCCTCTGTAACCCTTGATCTCCTTACTAATCAAGAACAGCTACTTGAGGCTAAATCTACAGCAGAACAGTGAGAGGCATTCAAAAAGATACAGGAGGGGGAGTACAGGCCCAACAACCTCGCTTTGGAGGGAAATGTAGGAGCCATAGGCCTAGAGAAGAAAAAATACATGAATAACAGCAGGTACAAAAGGAGTAAAACAATGAAGGCCCTACAGGAGTATAAAAAGTGCAAACGGGACCTCGAGAAAGAAAGTAGGAGGGCAAAGAGGGAGCAGGAGAAAATGCTGGCAGGCAAGATTAGGCAAGATCCTCTAAAAGTAGATCAAGGGTAAGAGAATATCCAGAGAAAAAGTAGGGCCCAAGAATGACCAAAGCAAGGGTGGGAAGCAATCTGTCCATGAAGCTAGAGGACATTGCTATAGGGTTAAATGAGTACGTCAGTTCTGTCTTCACTCTGGATGATGCAAGCAGAGCATTTGAGAAGATAGACTATCAAGTTCTTGAACAGATTGATACAAGAAATGAGGAGGTATTGGAGATTTGGGCAGATTTAAAAGCGAATAAATCTCTGGGTCTGTATGATTTTATCCTGTATTGCTGTTGGTGATGATGGAGGAAATTGCAGAGTCCTTGACCTAAATATTTAATTCCTGCTTGACCACAGGGGAGGTGCCAGAGAAGGACAAATAATCTGATTCCACTTTGCAAGAAAGGTGGTCGAGATAGACCAGGGAATTATACACTAGTCTAATACCAGAGGTAGGGAAACTATTGGAGAAAGTAGTGAGGGAGAAAATTAACTTTCATTTAGTGAGACAAGGTTTGATCAATGATAGTCAGCATAGATTTGTCAGAGAGAAGTCATGCCTAATGAATTTGATTAAATTTTTCAAGGAGAGGGCCAAGTGTGAGAATAAGGGTAGGGCAGTTGATGTGGTTTATTAAGATTTCAGCAAAGTCCCACATGGGAAACTTGATAGAGAATGTAAAATTTATGGGATCCAGGGTAACTTGACATGTTGGTTTCAAAATTAGCTTAATGATGGGAGACAGAGGATGGTGGTAGAGTGCTGTTTGTGTCACTGTAGCTTGGTGTGTAGTAGCATACCTTAGGGATCAGTGTTTGTATCCCATTATTAGAACATAGAACATAGAACATAGAATATTACAGCACAGTACAGGCCCTTCGGCCCTCGATGTTGTGCCGACCTGTCATACCGATCTCAAGCCCATCTAACCTACACTATACCATGTACGTCCATATGCTTGTCCAATGACGACTTAAATGTATCTAAAGTTGGTGAATCTACTACCGTTGCAGGCAAAGCGTTCCATTCCCTTACTACTCTCTGAGTAAAGAAACTATCTCTGACATCTGTCCTATATCTTTCACCCCTCAATTTAAAGCTATGCCCCCTCGTGCTCGCCGTCACCATCCTAGGAAAAAGGCTCTCCCTATCCACCCTACCTAACCCTCTGATTATTTTATATGTTTCAATTAAGTCACCTCTCAACCTTCTTCTCTCTAATGAAAACAGCCTCAAGTCCCTCAGCCTTTCCTTGTAATACCTTCCCTCCATACCAGGCAACATCCTAGTAAATCTCCTCTGCACCCTTTCCAAAGTTTCCACATCCTTCTTATAATGCGGTGACCAGAACTGTACACAATACTCCAAGTGCAGCCGCACCAGAGTTTTGTACAGCTTCACCATAACCTCTTGGTTCCGGAACTCGATCCTTCTATTAATAAAAGCTAAAACACTGTGTGCCTTCTTAACAACCCTGTCAACCTGGGTGGCAACTTTCAAGGATCTGTGTACATGGACACCACTGCTAAGAATCTTACCATTAGCCCTGTATTTTGCCTTCCTGTTACTCCTACCAAAGTGCATCACCTCACACTTGTCTGCATTAAACTCCATTTGCCACCTCTCAGCCCAGCTCTGCAGCTTATCTATGTCTCTCTGCAACCTACAGCATCCTTCGTCACTATCCACAACTCCACCGACCTTAGTGTCGTCTGCAAATTTACTAACCCATCCTTCTACGCCTCATTCAGGTCATTTATAAAAATGACAAACAGCAGTGGACCCAACACCAACCCTTGCGGTAACTGGTCTCCAGGATGAACGTTTCCCATCAACTACCACCCTCTGTCTTCTTTCAGCAAGCCAATTTCCGATCCAAACTGCTATATCTCCCACAATTCCATTTCTCCGCATTTTGTACATTTGCCTATTATGGGGAACCTTATCGAACGCCTTGCTGATATCCATATACACCACATCAACCAGTTTACTCTCATCTACCTGTTTAGTCACCTTCTCAAAGAACTCAATAAGGCTCGTGAGGCACAACCTTCCCTTCACAAAACCGTGCAGACTATCCCTAATCAATTTATTCTTTTCTAGATGATTATAAATCCTATCCCTTAATACCTTTTCCAACAACTGAGGTAAGGCTCACTGGTCTATAATTACCGGGGTTGTCTCTACTCCCCTTCTTGAACAGGGGAACCACATTTGCTATCCTCCAGTCATCTGGCACTATTCCTGTAGACAATGACGAGTTAAAGATCAATGCCATGTGATATTCATAAATGATGCAAATGAGAATATGGCAGGGATTTTAAGTAAGCTTACGGATGACACAAAGTTTTGATAAGGTAGTTGACGGAGAGGAGGAAGGTCTTAGAATGCAGGACAATACAGATGGACTAGTCAGATGGGCAGATGAGTGGCAGATGGAATCTAATCCTGACAAATGTGACTGAATGCACTTTGGATGAAATAACAAAACAAGGGAATACTTAGTGAATGGCAGGACACCAGGAAACTCAGATTTCTAATTTTCTAGTCTGGAAACTACATAAACTAAACTTCTGATGAGGTTAAATGTACTCTGAACTGCTCTGAAAAACTCCATTGTAGGGGAAATATTGTACTTGATTTTGACCTCAATCCGATCTCCTCCAAACTCCAAACTCTTTCAAGATCTGGGTTTTTTTCAATTATGATTAATCCTTGATTATTCCTGACTAAAAATAAGTTAATAGTGTATTCTACTTGTCAAATGTCTTACAGTACAAGCATCTTATTCCATTAATGCTCCAGGGGTTTGTGGTCACCTGCTCTTTTACACTTGCTGTCTGGTCTTATTTTGTCTTTCAATAAAAACTTTATAAAAGTAACCAATTTGTCATTATATTGAAATTCAAAATCTAAAAAATTATATATAACATTTAAAATCACATATTTTGTATCAAATCAGTTTCTGGCATCAAGTTTTTAATACCTGAGTATGGCACTGATCAAGTCTTCAACATACTATCCACAGGCACAAGGAGGCTGAAAAACATGTCGTCAAACACTCAGAATGATGATCAGGGCATATTGTCATGAATATCCTCATGATTGGGGCATAAACCTCAAATGTATTTTGTTTACCACATGGGATTAACCTAAAGATCCTACTGATCGTCATCCTTTTGGATTAGTTTGTGGCTGTGAGGTAAGGGGACTTCTAAAATCAATCAAATAATTATTTTTAGTACTGAAAGATGTTATCCACATTGCAATATATATCCACGCTCTGAGAGCAACTCACAGGATCCTGCAAAGTGGGCTCAAGGACACCACAAACAATCATGAAGCAACGGGCCAACAAACTGTGCCGTATCCCAAACACTTCAACCAGAGGATGAGGTGTTAGAGTTCCTGATTTTACAAAGTGAGTGATTGAAAGCACTATTCGGGATTCCATATTGTGTAGTCAAAATGATTAGGAAATTAAAGGATCTGATTCACAGCCCAGGCTGACAAAAACAAAGAGATAGCCATGTCACATCAATACGTCAAAGCATTATTGCCATTGGGAGGGGAATACACTTGTGTAGGTGTGTCAGATAGTAAGGATGGTGGAGGCTGAAATGGGATAGCGAGAATAAAGCAGAAGGCAGGCTAGACAATTCGTAAATTGAATCATTACTATCCAGTTACTTAACATTTAATAGTTAGGGAGGATGGACAACATGACTAGAGGCAGAAGAATGAAATGACTTAGAAAGGTTCCTCACCAAATTTAACGATGGCTGTCAGGACAAACCCAAAGTGTATTTGTTTACCACATGTGATGTGATTGTAGGAGAATCCTCTTCTATTGAAAAAAATTCTTATCGCTTATCCAGAGAAACAGAACCAGATGAAAGCAGAAATCTAATACAATGAAAAATGCCCAACTAAACCCAAGTCAAAGTAGTTGGATCTCCTCTGCTGTCAGTGCCTAAGCCCAATGGTTCAACAATTCTACATCGGTCAGGAAGGTCATTCCAGTAATGAAGGCAGATTCCTGCCTAAATCTTCTCTTAGAAATCTGTATTGATAGTGTTGGCAGTACATGATGTCTAACCAAAAGGGGTTTATTAAAAGGATACTGGTAAACTCATTTAACATCCAGAACCAAAGAGATATTGTCTCAGCAAATGGTCTTGTCCAAATCTAAGGGATGCCATTCAGTTGGAAGAAATGTTGCAGCACCTTCCCAGAGACCGAAACAACAGAATATCTGGACCCTGGAATGAATCAAGTGGTAGCTAGCATTCCTAACTGTGTAGTTTATCTTGATGATGGTAGATAGCGACTCCTAGGAAGACCATTTAAAACAACTGGAAGCATCGTTTTGGAAACTACAATATGATAATTCAACAATAAACCTTGTCAAAAAGTGAAATTGCAATGGTGTAAGTAACCGAGGGCATATAGTCAGGCAACAACAAATATTTTAAAGAATAACAAATATGCATGCATCAGGAAAGCTCCCCATCCCTAAAGCTGAATGACAAATAATGAGTTTTTGGGAGAAGTGTGTTTTTTTTTTAACAAGTTTGTATTAAATATAGCTGTTCCATGATGGATTTGCTCCAAAACAAAGTCAAGGTAGTGTGGTCTGGAAAGTGCCAAGAGTCTTTGAGAAACTGAAAGTCATTTTTGACCTGTGTTGGCTGTGAAACTTTTATTAACTCCTTGAAGGCATCAATTGATGCTCATGACTTTGGAGTGGTGCTGTTTTGTTGTGAGAAGATGGGTTGGGCTTGGAGAAACCAGCATAATACTTCTCTTACACTCTAATTCAACATCAAAAAAGATGGCCTATGGTGGAAAAGGAAACCTGGGATTGCCAATGGCTATTAAACATTTCAAAGTGTACATCCACCATAGATACTTGCATTTGTAAATCCCCTAGAGCAATTTAAAAGGAAAAATGCCAAGCTATTTTGATGGCATTTGCTATTACAACCTTATCTTTTAAATTTTTTTTTGTATTGCATGGAAAAGATATAATTGCTGATGCTTTGTCAGGAATTAGCCTGGTTTGAATTGTCTAAGTTCTAACACAATATCAAAGATAATGGTGTGCATTCACATGACAAGCAAAAGAGATTGCGTGAGTGAATTTGTCATTTATTTAGTAATTTTTGTTTTGTTCACAATTTTCAATGAAACCAGATGAAAACAATGTTTCATTTTCCAAGGGTGGAGGTGTGACACATGTTCCATATTTCTTATTGCTGGGAACACTTAAATTTTGAAGGATTGTGGAAAATTGATTTGTTTCAAGTTTTATGGAAATATCTGAAGTGATTTATTTAAAAATAATAAAAAGCCCACTGCGTAATTTAGAGTCTTTCTGTTAACACAAGTCCTCCCTTAAATCACATGACTGGTATAAGTGCTTTGCTGTAGACGCTCTGCTGGGGTTATTTTGATATGGAGGTGTCGGTGTTGGACTTAGGTGGACAAAGTCAGAAGTCACACAACACCGAGTTATAATCCAAGATAACAAAGTGTGGAGCTGGATGAACACAGCAGGCCAAGCAGCATCTTAGGAGCTGGGTCTAGGCCCGAAACGTCAGCTTTTGTGCTCCTAAGATGCTGTTTGGCCTGCTGTGTTCATCCAGCTCTACACTTTATTATCTTGGATTCTCCAGCATCTGCTGTTCCCATTATCACCAAGTTATAATCCAGCAGGTTTATTTGAAATCACAAGCTTTCAGAATGCTACGCCTTCATCAGGTGAAAGGGTTATTGTGAACAGTGACTAGCTTGGTGGGGTGTTTGATTTATTTATTTTGATTGGAGGAAAACAGGTGAAAAGCAACTTGAGTTGGGAGAAAGACATCAGAGAACAAGCTGTCCAGTTGACCATACCCATTTTAGAAAGGAAAACTTTTATGTTGAGTTCATGGTGAAATCTATAAGTTCCTTTGAAAAAGTAATTGAAGGAACACTTGAAGATTATACTTCCTGTGTCTGCACGACTTGAGCTCGAACAGTTCATCCAATTCACCAACACCTTCCAGCCAAACCTCAAGTTCACCTGGACCATCTCTGACACATCTCTCATCTTTCTGGACCTCTCTGTCTTCATCTCAGGCAACCACCTAGAAACTGATTCCCATTTCAAGCCCACCGACTCTCACATCTACCTAGAACACACCTCCTCCCACCCACCTTCCTACAAAAATTCCATCCCCTATTCCTAATTTCTTCACCTCTGCCGTATCTGCTCCCAGGATGAGGCATTCCACTCCCATACATCTCAGATGTCCTCATTTTTCAAGGGTCACAACCTCCTCCCCGCAGTGGTCAAGAATGCCCTCGACCGTGTCTTCTGCATTTCCCGCAACTCATCCCTCACACCCCGTCCCCTTAAAACCACCAAAAGAGAATCCCACTCATCCTCACATACCACCCCACCAACCTCCAGATCCAACGCATCATCCCCCGACACTTCCACCATCTGCAATCCGACCCCACCACCAAAGACATTTTTCCCTCCCCACCCTTATCTGCTTTCCAGAGGGACCACTCTCTCCATGACTCCCTTGTCTGCTCCACATTCCCCTCGAACCCCACCACACCCGGCACTTTCCCCTGCAACTGCCGGAAGTGCTACACATGGCCCCATATCTCCTCCCTCACCCCCATTCCAGGCCCCAAGAAGACTTTTCACATCAAGCAGATGTTCACCTGCACATCTGTTAATGTGGTATACTGCATCCGCTGTACCTGTTGTGGCCTCCACTATACTGGGAAAACCAAGTGGAGGGTCAGGGACTGCTTTGCAGAACACCTACGCTCGGTTTGCAATAAACAACTGCACCTCATGTCACAAACCATTTCAACTCCCCCTCCCATTCCTTAGATAACGTGTGGATCCTGGGCCTCCTGCAGTGCCACAACAATGCCACCGGAAGGTTGCAGGAACAGCTACTCACATTCTGCTTGGGAACGCTGCAGCCCAATGGTATCAATGTGCACTTCACAAGATTCAAAATCTCCCCCTCCCCCTACTGCATCCCAAAACCAGCCCAGCTCGTCCCCACTTCCCTAACCTGTTCTTCCTCTCACTATCCCCTCCTCTCACCTCAAGCCGCACCCCCATTTCCTACCTACTAACCTCATCCCGTCCCCTTGACCTGTCCGTCCTCCCTGGATGGACTTATCTCCTCCCTAGCTCCCTACCCACACTCACCTCTACTGGCTCCATCCCCACCTTTTTAACTTGTCTGGCTCATATCCACCTATCTTCTCCTCTATACATCTTTGATCCGCCTCCCCCGTCTCCTTATTTATTTCAGAACCCTCTCCCCCTCCCCCTTTTCTGATGAAGGGTCTAGGTCTGAAATGGTAAGATGCTGCTTGGCCTGCTGTGTTCATCCAGCTCCACATTTTGTTCTTTCATAAAGATCCTGACTGGATGATTGGTGACTTGACCACACCAGCCAAAACATCATTGATGCAGGCTTTACAGCAATCTACACCTTACTCCTTTCATTCAATATACTTTCTTTATTAGGAAGCAAATCTCTTTCAAGCAATCTGTCTTTTTCTCTTTTCTTGATAAATATCTCTGATTTTGTGCTTTGGGTATATTTAGAGGCATAAACATTTATATGTCTGTAAAACTGAGAATTAGTCATTTTGGTAATTAGAGAATGTGTTTTTACACTATGTTGTTACCTATGGAATTGTGGAGTAACAGTGCTCACCTCCAGCCTAGCCAGAACAGTTTACCGGATTCACACAGTGTGAAACTGGGGCAGAGTGAGTGTCTAGGACAGTGTGTGAATTGAGACAGAGTGAGTGTCTGGGATTCTGTAAAATATAGCGTGCGTGATGAGGACAGTGTGAGAGATTGCTCAGAGTGTGTAATTGAGACAGTGTGTGAGATTTAGAAAGAGTGAGTGTCTGAGACAGAAAGTGTCACTGAAGTACAGAGTGTCTGAGATAGTGTGTAAGATAGGGCTAGAGTTTGAGATGAGGACAGTGTGAGTGATCGGGTCAGTGTGTGAAATTGGGACAGTGTGTGAGATTTGGACACAGTTTGAAATGGCCACAGAGTGAGTGAATGGGAGAGAATGTGAGATTCAGATAGAGTCTGGACAATGCATGAGATTGGGATGGAGTGAGCCTCTAGGACAATGTGGAAAATTAGGACAGGGTGAAAATTTGGGACAGTGAGTGACCATGGAACAGAGTTCGAAATTGGTCCAGAGTGAGTTTCTGGACAGAGTATGAGAGATTGTGACAGAGCGTAAGATTTGAATAGAGTGAGTCTCTGGGACAACATGGGAGACTAGTATCGAGTAAGAGATTGAGACCAAATGTGAGATTCGGGACACAGTGTCAGGGATCCAGGCAGAGTGTCAGGGATTGGGACAGTGTGAGATTAGGACTGTTGCGTTTGTGGTTCACTAGAATCACAAGTGGAACAGGGAACAGACAGAGGGTAAATAGAACATGGGGTAGATCGAGGGTAAATAGAACAGGGTATACTTTATTGTGCATCCTCTCAGCTCCACAGTCAGTCCTATACTGTTTCCCCTAGCTCCCACTTCTAGGCCACCTGATCTGTTCTCTTAAAGGGGCAATGCCACACAACTCCATAAATAACACTCCTCCCCCTTTATTTCCATCATCAGCTTATCAATACACATACATCCAGCAATTATAATCATTATACCGGCATTGTAACTATTGTATCTGTATTGTCAGGAATATTTATATACAAGAAAAAGAAAAACTCTTCCATTGTCTACATTGACATGATCAGCCTCTTGGGGAGGGGCGTGGGTGGGAGGTGCTGGCAATTCCTAAAAGACTGTCTTCTTGTCTCATTGGTAGCGTACGGTGACTGGCTGGCCTCCTCTAGACTAGTTCACCGCTGTCTCCATTGGGATCCATTTTCCCCCAAGGCATATAATTCCAGGCCAACACAGTCTCTCCTCCGTGAAACACTTTCAACCTTGATGTTCCCACCCTTCTGACCATCTACCCTTCTTGATTTGACTCTACTATTTCTCTGGTCTCTTTTGGCCACAGGAAGGTAAACATGGTTCTCAGCTGGCTGTAGGACATTAAAAGTCCCTAGCAAGCACTGGGTCGTCATGTGTGCGGTGTTCCTATAGATGCTGAGGAAATTCAGTTGTCATTCTAGCAAACACCTGCTTCAAGGTTCAAACAAATCTTTTTGCCTGACCATTTATCACAGGGTGACAAGGAGCTGATCTTACATGTGTAACTCAGTGAGTTTCCAGGTACCCTTCGAACTGTGGACAGCTGTTACTCATGATCTGTTTGGGATTCCCGAACCTGGCAAGTATTTCATTCAGTTGGCCTATTGTTGCTTCTGCTGATACTGACTTTATGATCACCATCCAGGCTACTTGGACTGGGAATCCACAACCACTAATAATATCCATCCCTCTACTGGTCCCACAAAATGAATATGAGTCCACTGCCATGGTGATTGAGGCCATTCCCATGGGCAATGGGTGACAGCAGTGCCTTCCTTACTGACATGCAGGATTCACATGATCCTGCATTCTGCTCAATCTGGGAATCCACTTTTGACCACCCAAAGTAGCTCCTGGCTATTTCTTTCATTCTCACCACACTTGGGTGCCCTTAGTGCTCTTGTTCCAGCACCTTTCCTCCTAACTGGGGAGGGATAAGAATTCCCATTCCCCACATTAAACACCTGTCCATTATGGACAACTCCCACCTCCCTGACAGGTAAGCGTGTATTTCTAGGCAGTTTCTATGACAAGTCCTTCCTCTTAGGACTGAGTCCACCAGCAGGCCATAGACCAGGTCATTCCAGATAGCATCCTGCATGCGACTTTTTTTTTCTGGGAAAAGTACATAATGTTTAGGTTCCAGTCGGGAACATCCTTATTTCCCAGCAGTGTTAACCTTGATGTAGCATCTGCATTGGTGTAGTTCTCCGACTGTCAGTATCCAATTTTATTAGAGTGGGCTGACAGAGCCAATATCCATCTCTGCAGGCGTGCTGTCACCATTGATGGCATTCCCATACATGGACCAAAACCGTGGGAACATTCTTGGGTCAATTTCCATGACTTTTCCACAGCTTCCATGCTCTTTTCCTAGCAATCAATGGCACATCAGATATGAACTTACCATTGTTATTTACAAGACCCAAGAATGATCTCAATTCAGACACATTCTCTGGCCTGGGGGGCCTTCATGATAGCTTTGATCCTCTTGGGCATCTTGCGTAGTCCCTTGTTATCGATAAAATGGCCCAGGTAGTCTATATAGTCTTTAAAACACTCACTTTTCTCCCTTTTCAATTGTAGGCTGAGCTTCTACTACCATTTTAGGGTTTCTTTTAGGTTTTTCAAATGTTCACTTAGAGGATCCAGTAACAAAAATATTGTCAGGGTAACACTGGACGCCAGGCAATCCATTAAAACCATGGATATGGTTCTCTGGAATAGAAGAAGTACTGACACAATGCAGGAAGGAAATTGCTTGCAGCAGGACAGTCCCCTCTGTGTCACTGTCATCAGCAGCAGCTGGGACACCTTTGCAATCTCCATCTGTAAGTAGACCTGCAACAGATTGATTTTTGACAATTTCTTTCCCCTTGCCAGCCCACTGAAAAGGTCTGCGATGTGTGGAAGGGATTACAGGACTGGATTTGCTGTGATCTCAAAGTCACCACAAATCCTCACTGCACCAACCGTTTTTAAGACTGGGATGATTGCAGTTGCCCATTCACGAATGATTACTGGTTCCAACTGTTCCAGGTTCACCAGTTGTTCCACTTCCACATCCACTTTAGGTCAGATGGCACATAACACCAAACATATCTCCAGACTCCTTGGGCAAGCCTCCTGCTTCAACTGAAGTTTAATTTATACTCCTTTAATTTCCCTCAGAGTTCTCTTGAAGACACCTTCATATCTGTCCAAAATATTTGCCAACTGTTTTTTGAGTTTGACAGCTTATTAACTATATTCCATTTTCACTTTAGTTTCTGTAAAAGGAGCATCTGAATAAGGCAAGATAGTCACCTTTCACTTTATACAGAGGCAGTTTAGCACACTAGTCCCTTAACTGTGCCTTTACCCACATCTCAGCAATACCACTTGTTCTGTCTATGTCTGTAGTGTAATCTTGGCTGGCCTCATGGTAGTGTCTCTAGCTTTCCCAATATAATCATTTGAGGATGAGAGACACTGGCCCACTTGTGTCCATTTCCGTTTTTACAGTCTTTGCCCCAACTTAATTTGGGAAGAACCCAGAAATAATCAGCTTCACTCTATATCAACAGGATGTTTAACCAAAACTCTGCTGACTCGGCAGATTCTGCTCTCCCACAGACCCCGCTGACTCCAGGTCTAAGATAACGAGGTGTAGAGCTGGAGGAACACAGCAGGCCAGGCAGCATCAGAGGAGCAGGAAAGTTGAGGCTTTGGGTCGGGACCTTCTTTAGAAAATCTGAAGAAAATTTTCTGAAGAAAAGTCCCGACCCAATATGTCAACTTCCCTGCTCCTCTCACGCTGCCTGGCCTGCTGTGTTCCTCCAGCTCCACACTGCGTTAATGCTGACTCCAGCATCGGCAGTTCTTACTATCTCAGACTCCAGGCCTCCTCTCTGGCTGGCAGTATGTATGTTATGCTTTGTACCCCAAATTGTCTCCTTTAAACAGCCCTTCTCTTGCTCAAGTTGGTCCAGCAATTTCAGGCAATATGGCCCACTCACTTACATGTGCAGCCATGGGCTTTGAGTCCAGCACCTTGTGGCCACTCTTGCCACATTGGCAGCATTCTACAGTTGGGTAGTGCACCCTGCTGAGTTCCACTACTTTATGCACCCAGGTGTCGTCATTCAACTGTGCTGCTTTGCTGGTGGCTAGCTCCCATTAAGGTAGCAATTTCAAAACCTGCCTTAAAATTCAGGTCTCCCCTAATTAGTGGCGTCCGTTAGATAGATTAGTGTTGGAGGCCACTAACCAGACAGTCCCGCGTAGCATGTTGGAGAAACCTCCCGAGTTTGCAATGTTCCACTAACCTCTTTAAGGTGGACTTTAGTTGTGTGATGGTCTCTCTGTCATGCTGCACCCTGCTTATAAAAACAGAAATGTTCCGTGATCATCACTGGCATGGTGCAAAATATTTCCCCAACACTTTGCATAGATCTTGGTTTGTCTTCCCTGCAGGTTTCTCTGGTTGCACCGGGCTCCTTCAAATCCCGAAGGTCTTACTCCCAACAGGACTGAAGAAAACTGGTACCACTATGTATTCAGCCAAGTTATTCGCCTTTAAAAATGTATCAAAATATTCGGTGTACAGCCTACGACTTTCCATCTCTTCACCAAATGGCTCCTTCACCCCAAATTGGCCTATGGCTTTGATTCACCGCCGCTCGAGTCTCGTAGCCATGCACAGTCGGAGCCCCCTCAGTGAACATTCTCTGTGCTGGCCGCTCTCTCAGTGACTGAGCCAGATTACTGCTCTAGGCTGGTGTCAACTGGTGTCGCGTTCACAGGGTGAGAGACTGGGACAGTGTGTGAGATTGTGACGGAGTGTGGGATTGGAACAGAATTTGAGTTTCGTCCAGAATGGGTATCTGGGTAGAAGCTTGCAAGAATGAGACAGAATCTGAATTTGAGAGACTGGATCAGAGTGTGTGTTCTGCGCTGTGTTGTTCTATGTTCTATGTTCTATTACAGGTTTTGAGGCAATGTGAGAGATTGGGACAGGTGGCAGATTGAGACAGGGTGACAGATTAGACGGGGCGAGAGATGAGGATGGTGTGAGAGATTGGGACAATATGTGAGAGAGATTGGGACAAAGTGTGAGAGAGGGAAAGTGTGTGAGAAATGGGGGCAGGGTGAGAGATTGGGACAGGGTGAGAAATTAGGACAGTGTGTGAGAAATGGAGACAGAATGAGAGATTGGGACAGTGTGTAAGAAATGGAGACATGTGGGAGGTTGGGATAGTGTGAGAGATTGGGACAGTGTGTGAGAAATGTGGACATGTGGGAGATTGGGACAGGGTGAGAGAAATGAGGACAGGGTGAGAGATTGGGACAGTGTGTGAGAAATGGGGACAGACTGAGAGATTGGAACAGTGTATGAGAAATGGAGACAGGGTGAGAGATTGGGACAGAGTGAGAGATTGGGATAGTGTATGAGAAATGGGGCAGAGTGAGAGATTGGGACCGTGCATGAGAAATGGGGATATGTGGGAGGTTGGGACAGGGTGAGAGATTGGGACAGGGTGAGAGAAATTGGGACAGGGTGGGAGATTGGGACAGGGTGAGAGAAAATGAGACAGTGTGAGAGATCGGGACAGTGTGTGAGAAATGGGGACAGAGTGAGAGATTGGGACAGTGCGTGAGAAATGGGGACATGTGGGAGATTGGGACAGTGTGTAAGAAATGGGGACATGTGGGAGGTTGAGATAGCGTGAGAGATTGGGACAGTGTGTGAGAAATGTGGACATGTGGGAGATGGGAACAGGGTGAGAGAAATGAGGACAGGGTGAGAGATTGGGACAGGGTGAGAGATTGGGACAGTGTGTGAGAAATGGGGACAGGGTGAGATATTGGGGCAGAGTGAGAGATTGGGACAGTGCATGAGAAATGGGGATATGTGGGAGGTTGGGACAGGGTGAGAGATTGGGACAGGGTGAGAGATTGGGACAGGGTGAGAGAAAATGAGACAGTGTGAGAGATCGGGACAGTGTGTGAGAAATGGGGACAGCGTGAGAAATTGGGACAGTATGTGAGAAATGGGGACTGGGTGAGAGTTTGGGACAGGGTGAGAGAAATGGGGACAGTGTGTGAGAAATGGGGTCAGTGTATGAGAAATGGGGACATGTGGGAGATTGGGACAGGGTGAGAGAAATGGGGACAGGGTGAGAGATTGGGACAGTGTGTGAGAAATGGGGACATGTGGGAGATTGGGACAGGGTGGGAGATTGGGACAGGGTGAGAGAAATGGGGACAGGGTGAGAGATGGGATAGTGCATGAGAAATGGGGACAGAGTGAGAGATTGGGACAGTGTATGAGAAATGGGGAAATGTGGGAGGTTGGGACAGAGTGAGAGATTGGGACAGTGTATGAGAAATGGGGATATGTGGGAGGTTGGGACAGAGTGAGAGATTGGGACAGGGTGAGATAATGGGACAGGGTGAGAGATTGGGACAGGGTGAGAGAAATTGGGACAGGGTGAGAGATCAGGACAGTGTGTAAGAAATGGGGACATGTGGGAGGTTGGGATAGCGTGAGAGATTGGGACAGTGTGTGAGAAATGTGGACATGTGGGAGATGGGAACAGGGTGAGAGAAATGAGGACAGGGTGAGAGATTGGGACAGGGTGAGAGATTGGGACAGTGTGTGAGAAATGGGGACAGGGTGAGATATTGGGGCAGAGTGAGAGATTGGGACAGTGCATGAGAAATGGGGATATGTGGGAGGTTGGGACAGGGTGAGAGATTGGGACAGGGTGAGAGATTGGGACAGGGTGAGAGAAAATGAGACAGTGTGAGAGATCGGGACAGTGTGTGAGAAATGGGGACAGCGTGAGAAATTGGGACAGTATGTGAGAAATGGGGACTGGGTGAGAGATTGGGACAGGGTGAGAGAAATGGGGACAGTGTGTGAGAAATGGGGTCAGTGTATGAGAAATGGGGACATGTGGGAGATTGGGACAGGGTGAGAGAAATGGGGACAGGGTGAGAGATTGGGACAGTGTGTGAGAAATGGGGACATGTGGGAGATTGGGACAGGGTGGGAGATTGGGACAGGGTGAGAGAAATGGGGACAGGGTGAGAGATGGGATAGTGCATGAGAAATGGGGACAGAGTGAGAGATTGGGACAGTGTATGAGAAATGGGGATATGTGGGAGGTTGGGACAGAGTGAGAGATTGTGACAGTGTATGAGAAATGGGGATATGTGGGAGGTTGGGACAGAGTGAGAGATTGGGACAGGGTGAGATAATGGGACAGGGTGAGAGATTGGGACAGGGTGAGAGAAATTGGGACAGGGTGAGAGATCAGGACAGTGTGTGAGAAATGGGGACATGTGGGAGATTGGGACATGGTGAGAGACTGGGACAGGGTGAGAGAAATGGGGACAGTGTGAGAGATCAGGACAGTGTGTGAGAAATGGGGACATGTGGGAGATTGGGACAGGGTGAGAGATTGGGACAGTGTGTGAGAAGTGGGGACAGAGTGAGAGATTGGGACAGTGTGTGAGAAATGGGGACATGTTGGAGATTGGGACAGGGTGAGAGAAATGGGGACAGGGTGAGAGATTGGGATAGTGTGTGAGAAATGGAGACAGAGTGAGAGTTTGGGATAGTGTGTGAGAAATGGAGACATGTGGGAGATTGGGACAGGGTGAGAGAAATGGGGACAGGGTGAGAGATGGGATAGTGCATGAGAAATGGTGACAGAGTGAGAGATTGGGACAGTGTATGAGAAATAGGGACAGAGTGAGAGTTTGGGACAGTGTGTAAGAAATGGAAACATGTGGGAGATTGGGACAGGGTGAGAGACTGGGACAGCGTGTGAGAAATGGGGGCATGTGGGAGATTGGGACAGTGTGTAAGAAATGGGGACATGTGGGAGGTTGGGATAGCGTGAGAGATTGGGACAGTGTGTGAGAAATGTGGACATGTGGGAGTTTGGGACAGGTTGAGAGAAATGAGAACAGGGTGAGAGATTGGGACAGGGTGAGAGATTGGGACAGTGTGTGAGAAATGGGGACAGACTGAGAGATTGGAACAGTGTATGAGAAATGGGGACAGGGTGAGAGATTGGGACAGAGTGAGAGATTGGGATAGTGTATGAGAAATGGGGCAGAGTGAGAGATTGGGACCGTGCATGAGAAATGGGGATATGTGGGAGGTTGGGACAGGGTGAGAGATTGGGACAGGGTGAGAGAAATTGGGACAGGGTGGGAGATTGGGACAGGGTGAGAGAAAATGAGACAGTGTGAGAGATCGGGACAGTGTGTGAGAAATGGGGACAGAGTGAGAGATTGGGACAGTGTGTGAGAAATGGGGACGTGTGGGAGATTGGGACAGTGTGTAAGAAATGGGGACATGTGGGAGGTTGGGATAGCGTGAGAGATTGGGACAGTGTGTGAGAAATGTGGACATGTGGGAGATGGGAACAGGGTGAGAGAAATGAGGACAGGGTGAGAGATTGGGACAGTGTATGAGAAATGGGGATATGTGGGAGGTTGGGACAGAGTGAGAGATTGGGACAGTGTATGAGAAATGGGGATATGTGGGAGGTTGGGACAGAGTGAGAGATTGGGACAGGGTGAGATAATGGGACAGGGTGAGAGATTGGGACAGGGTGAGAGAAATTGGGACAGGGTGAGAGATCAGGACAGTGTGTAAGAAATGGGGACATGTGGGAGGTTGGGATAGCGTGAGAGATTGGGACAGTGTGTGAGAAATGTGGACATGTGGGAGATGGGAACAGGGTGAGAGAAATGAGGACAGGGTGAGAGATTGGGACAGGGTGAGAGATTGGGACAGTGTGTGAGAAATGGGGACAGGGTGAGATATTGGGACAGAGTGAGAGATTGGGACAGTGCATGAGAAATGGGGATATGTGGGAGGTTGGGACAGGGTGAGAGATTGGGACAGGGTGAGAGATTGGGACAGGGTGAGAGAAAATGAGACAGTGTGAGAGATCGGGACAGTGTGTGAGAAATGGGGACAGCGTGAGAAATTGGGACAGTATGTGAGAAATGGGGACTGGGTGAGAGATTGGGACAGGGTGAGAGAAATGGGGACAGTGTGTGAGAAATGGGGTCAGTGTATGAGAAATGGGGACATGTGGGAGATTGGGACAGGGTGAGAGAAATGGGGACAGGGTGAGAGATTGGGACAGTGTGTGAGAAATGGGGACATGTGGGAGATTGGGACAGGGTGGGAGATTGGGACAGGGTGAGAGAAATGGGGACAGGGTGAGAGATGGGATAGTGCATGAGAAATGGGGACAGAGTGAGAGATTGGGACAGTGTATGAGAAATGGGGATATGTGGGAGGTTGGGACAGAGTGAGAGATTGGGACAGTGTATGAGAAATGGGGATATGTGGGAGGTTGGGACAGAGTGAGAGATTGGGACAGGGTGAGATAATGGGACAGGGTGAGAGATTGGGACAGGGTGAGAGAAATTGGGACAGGGTGAGAGATCAGGACAGTGTGTGAGAAATGGGGACATGTGGGAGATTGGGACATGGTGAGAGACTGGGACAGGGTGAGAGAAATGGGGACAGTGTGAGAGATCAGGACAGTGTGTGAGAAATGGGGACATGTGGGAGATTGGGACAGGGTGAGAGATTGGGACAGTGTGTGAGAAGTGGGGACAGAGTGAGAGATTGGGACAGTGTGTGAGAAATGGGGACATGTTGGAGATTGGGACAGGGTGAGAGAAATGGGGACAGGGTGAGAGATTGGGATAGTGTGTGAGAAATGGAGACAGAGTGAGAGTTTGGGATAGTGTGTGAGAAATGGAGACATGTGGGAGATTGGGACAGGGTGAGAGAAATGGGGACAGGGTGAGAGATGGGATAGTGCATGAGAAATGGTGACAGAGTGAGAGATTGGGACAGTGTATGAGAAATAGGGACAGAGTGAGAGTTTGGGACAGTGTGTAAGAAATGGAAACATGTGGGAGATTGGGACAGGGTGAGAGACTGGGACAGCGTGTGAGAAATGGGGGCATGTGGGAGATTGGGACAGTGTGTAAGAAATGGGGACATGTGGGAGGTTGGGATAGCGTGAGAGATTGGGACAGTGTGTGAGAAATGTGGACATGTGGGAGTTTGGGACAGTTTGAGAGAAATGAGAACAGGGTGAGAGATTGGGACAGGGTGAGAGATTGGGACAGTGTGTGAGAAATGGGGACAGACTGAGAGATTGGAACAGTGTATGAGAAATGGGGACAGGGTGAGAGATTGGGACAGAGTGAGAGATTGGGATAGTGTATGAGAAATGGGGACAGAGTGAGAGAATGGGACAGGGTGAGAGAAATTGGGACAGGGTGAGAGATTCGTACAGGGTGAGAGAAATGGGAACACTGTGAGAGATTGGGACTGTGTGTGAGAAATGGGGACATGTGGGAGATTGGGACAGGGTGAGAGGCTGGGACAGGGTGAGAGAAATGGGGACAGTGTGAGAGATCAGGACAGTGTGTGAGAAATGGGGACATGTGGGAGATTGGAACAGGGTGAGAGATTGGGACAGTGTGTGAGAGATTGGGACAGTGTGTGAGAGGTGCGGACAGAGTGAGAGATTGGAACAGTGTATGAGAAATGGGGATATGTGGGAGGTTGGGACAGGGTGAGAGATTGGGACAGTGTGTGAGAAATGGGGACATGTGAGAGATTGGGACAGGGTGAGAGAAATGGGGACAGGGTGAGAGATTGGGATAGTGTGTGAGAAATGGAGACAGAGTGAGAGTTTGGGACAATGTGTGAGAAATGGGGACATGTGGGAGATTGGGACAGGGTGAGAGAAATGGGGACAAGGTGAGAGATGGGATAGTGCATGAGAAATGGGGACAGAGTGAGAGATTGGGACAGTGTATGAGAAATCGGGATATGTGGCTGGTTGGGACAGAGTGAGAGACTGGGACAGGGTGAGAGAAATGTGGACAGTGTGAGAGATCGGGACAGCGTGTGAGAAATGGGGACATGAGGGAGATTGGGACAGGGTGAGAGATTGGGACAGTGTGTGAGAAGTGGGTACAGAGTGAGAGATTGGAACAGTGTGTGAGAAATGGGGACATGTGGGAGATTGGGACAGGGTGAGAGAAATGAGGACAGGGTGAGAGATTGGGACAAAGTGAGAGATTGGGACAGTGCGTGAGAAATGGGGACATGTGGGAGATTGGGACAGTGTGTAAGAAATGGGGACATGTGGGAGGTTGGGACAGGGTGAGAGACTGGGACAGTGTGTGAGAAATGGGGACATGTGGGAGATTGGGGCAGGGTGAGAAAAATCAGGACCGGGTGAGAGATTGGGATAGTGTGAGAGATTGGGATAGTGTATGAGAAATGGGGACAGAGTGAGAGATTGGGACAGTGCATGAGAAATGGGGATATGTGGGAGGTTGGGACAGGGTGAGAGATTGGGACAGGGTGAGAGAAAATGAGACAGTGTGAGAGATCGGGACAGTGTGTGAGAAATGGGGACAGCGTGAGAAATTGGGACAGTATGTGAGAAATGGGGACTGGGTGAGAGATTGGGACAGGGTGAGAGAAATGGGGACAGTGTGTGAGAAATGGGGTCAGTGTATGAGAAATGGGGACATGTGGGAGATTGGGACAGGGTGAGAGATTGGGACAGTGTGTGAGAAGTGGAGACAGAGTGAGAAATTGAAACAGTGTATGAGAAATGGGGATATGTGGGAGGTTGGGACAGGGTGAGAGAAATGGGGGCAGGGTGAGAGATTGGGACAGTGTGTGAGAAATGGGGACATGTGGGAGATTGGGGCAGGGTGGGAGATTGGGACAGAGTGTGAGAAATGGGGACAGGGTGATAGATTGGGACAGGGTGAGAGATTGGGACAGTGTGTGAGAAGTCGGGACAGAGTGAGAGATTGGAACAGTGCGTGAGAAATGGGGACATGTGGGAGATTGGGACAGGGTGAGAGAAATTAGGACAGGGTGAGAGATTGGGATAGGGTGAGAGATTGGTACAGTGTGTGAGAAATGGGGACATGTGGGAGATTGGGACAGGGTGAGAGATTGGGACAGTGTGTGAGAAGTGGGGACAGGGTGAGAGATTGGGACAGTGTGTAAGAAATGGGGACATGTGGGAGGTTGGGACAGAGTGAGAGAAATCAGGACCGGGTGAGAGATTGGGATAGTGTGAGAGATTGGGATAGTGTATGAGAAATGGGGACAGGAGTGAGAGTTTGGGACAGTGCATGAGAAATGGGGATATGTGGGAGGTTGGGACAGGGAGAGAGATTGGGACAGTGTGAGAGAAATTGGGACAGGGTGAGAGATTGGGACAGGGTGAGAAAAAATGAGACAGTTTGAGAGATCGGGACAGTGTGTGAGAAATGGGGACAGCGTGAGAAATTGGGACAGTATGTGAGAAATGGGGACTGGGTGAGAGATTGGGATAGGGTGAGAGAAATGGGGACAGTGTGTGAGAAATGGGGTCAGTGTATGAGAAATGGGGACATGTGGGAGATTGGGACAGGGTGAGAGATTGGGACAGTGTGTGAGAAGTGGAGACAGAGTGAGAAATTGAAACAGTGTATGAGAAATGGGGGCATGTGGGAGGTTGGGACAGGGTGAGAGAAATGGGGACAGGGTGAGAGATTGGGACAGTGTGTGAGAAATGGGGACATGTGGGAGATTGGGGCAGGGTGGGAGATTGGGACAGGGTGAGAGAAATGGGGACAGGGTGAGAGATGGGATAGTGCATGAGAAATGGGGACAGAGTGAGAGATTGGGACAGTGTATGAGAAATGGGGATATGTGGGAGGTTGGGACAGAGAGAGAGATTGGGACAGTGTATGAGAAATGGGGATATGTGGGAGGTTGGGACAGAGTGAGAGATTGGGACAGGGTGAGAGAAATTGGGACAGGGTGGGAGATTGGGACAGGATGAGAGAAATGGGAACACTGTGAGAGATTGGGACAGTGTGTGAGAAATGGGGACATGTGGGAGATTGGGACAGGGTGTGAGACTGGGACAGTGTGAGAGAAATGGAGACAGTGTGAGAGATCGGGACAGGGTGAGAGAAATTGGGACAGGGTGAGAGATTGGGATAGTGTGTGAGAAATGGGGACAGAGTGAGAGAGTGGAACAGTGTATGAGAAATGGGGACTGGGTGAGAGAAATGGGGACAGTGTATGAGAAATGGGGACATGTGAGACATTGGGACAGGGTGAGAGACTTGGACAGTGTGCGAGAAATGGGGACAGTGTATGAGAAGTTGGGACATGTGAGAGATTGGGCCAGTGTGTGAGAAATGGGGACATGTGGGACATTGGGACAGGGTGAGAGACTGGGCCAGTTTGTGAGAAATGAGGACAGGTTGAGAGATTGGGACAGTGTGTGAGAAATGTGGACTGGGTGAGAGATTGGCACAGGGTGAACATTGGGACAGTGTGTGAAAAATGGGGACATGTGGGAGATTGGGACAGGGTAAGAGAAATGGGGACAGGGTGAGAGATTGCGACAGGGTGAGAGATTGGGATCGTGTGTGAGAAATGGGGACAGACTGAGAGATTGGGACAGTGTTTGAGAAATGGAGATATCTGGGAGGTTGTGACAGGGTGAGAGGCTGGGACAGTGCGTGAGAAATGGGGGCTGGGTGAGAGATGTGGACAGCGTGTGAGAAATGGGGACATGTGGGAGATTGGGACAGGGTGAGAGACTGGGACAGTGTGTGAGAGGTTGGGACAGAGTGTAAGATTGGGACATTGTGAGAGAATCTGACAGTCTGAAGTGCGGTTCCGAATAAAAAGTCTGATCCGGCACATTTGGGCTTTGTTTTGTCTGATTTTGCAATTTACCTTTAAACCCAATCTTCATGAAGTGACCCTTTGGCTGAGCTCATTCCGTCTCACGGAGGCTGGAGGTCAGTGGATAAGGCTGGTCAGATAATGTGGGGACAGAGCGGGATTGTTCAGTCAGAGTGAGTGGGAATCATGCGAACTGCCTCACATTGCCTGTGTTTGCTGTGAGCTGCCACTCCCGCTCACCCCATAACCACAGCTCCATGTGAACCTTCATGCATTCCCCACAAATCCCACCGCTTTTCATCCAATCCCATACCTGCCCACATAAGTCCCAGTCATGAAGGCGATTCTTTTCCTCTCTGTGTTTGTTACTGTGATGGGAGTTACAGGTCTTTGAGGGACAGTATCGCTTTAAACAGGCGGGACTCTCTCGGTGAGCTGGCACCGACCAATCGGTGTGGTGGCGGCCGGCCTGTTTAAAACCAGGTCGGCACCAATGTTCTCAAATCGTGTCGGCGCAGCCATCCCGAGCAGCGGGCACCGGCTCAGCGGGAAGCAGCGGGCACCGGCCATGGCAGAGAACGGGCTCCTTGACAACGGGGAGGCAGAAAGAGCGAGAGAAAGTCCGGCTCGCTTACCGGCAGCAACCAAGCCGCTGGCGGTGAAATACACCAAGGTACAGTAATGACCGGGAGAGAGCAGAATGTCACTGCCGGACTCTCCATGTTACACCAGTCACTGCGATCCGGAGTTAGTGTGAACAAGAACCGGGACAGAGTGGATCTGGTTCACTTGTGATCCGGAGTTAGTGTGAACAAGAACCGGGACTGAGTGGATCTGGTTCACTTGTGATCCGGAGTTAGTGTGAACAAGAACCGGGACTGAGTGGATCTGGTTCACTTGTGATCCTGAGTTAGTGTGAACAAGAACCGGGACAGAGGGGATCTGGTTCAGTGATCCGGAGTTAGGAACTGGTCTGAAGGGGATCTGGTTCACTGTGATCCGGAGTTAGTGTGAACGGGGACCGGACAGAGGGGATCTGCTTCACTGCGATCCAGAGTTAGGAACTGGGCTGGAGGGGATCTGGTTCACTGTAATCTGGAGTCCGTTCTAATCGTGGCAAAGGAGCGGGTTCCAAATGTGTGTCCGTGCTCAGCGAGCGGGAAAAAGCAAAGCTCACACCCTCGGACCAGGCTCCCCCAGGATAGCGTACCCCCGGGACAGGACTCCCCCAGGATAGCGTACCCCCGGGACAGGACTCCCCCAGGATAGCGTACCCCCGGGACAGGGCTCCCCCAGGATAGCGTACCCCCGGGACAGGGCTCCTCCAGGACAGGGCTCCTCCAGGACAGGGCTCCCCCAGGATAGCGTACCCCCGGGACAGGGGTCCCCCGGGACAGGGCTCCTCCAGGATAGCGTACCCCCGGGACAGGGCTCCCCCGGGACAGCGCTCCCCCAGGCCCAAGCTCAACCAGAGCAGTGTTCGGGAAGACAGCTCACCTATAGCTGGGGAAATCCATTTTGTAAATATGCCAAAAGAATGAGCGAGAAATCTGAGAAAAGGGGAAAAAGTGATGAAACTATGGATGATCTACTTATAAACTGGTTTTACCAGAAAATGATACGCCCTTTCCATGAATCGCGCACTTAGCCTAAAAATCAAAGTCTCTGGATGCTGCCTTTCCGATGAAGAGGACATCTCTGCGGTATAATCATCAGAAAACGATTACTCCTCTTTCATTGGGAGCATCCGATGTCTTTCAAAAGAAAATACATGAGCATTCTGTTATCAGAGCATCATTGTTACCTTTTTTGCTTGCACTATTTAAGCGGCATCTTTTCATTTCGGGTATAGCCAGTGCAGCGTGAGGGTGCACGCTGTTTGTTGGGAACAGTCTCTGGGCTATTTTGGATGTAGTTCCACTGTCCCTATTGCAAGATCAAGGACATTGTCCTGACATGGCTTGTTCGCTCTCACTGGCCAGATGAGTTGACTTTTGCGTGTGTTTTGCCTTCGAAGGGAGTGTTTGGAACGGCGTATCAATATGACCCCTGGACCATGAGGTCCGCGTTCAAATCCCACCGGCTGCAGCGCTGTGTCATAACATCTCTGACCGAGTCTACTTCAGAGTGACAGAGAGCAGCAGAAGGTTCGGAATGAAAAGCCTGATCCACCTGTGTGTCTGTGGGGGACAGGAAACGCTGATTTAGGGACACACATCTTATTTCATCACATTGGCTCATCATATTTTGAAGTTTCAGTTGCAGAATTCTGCTTGACAATGTATTAATGAGAGGCGTGGTATACTGTATCCACTGTACCCGGTGTGGCTTCCTCTACATTGGGGAAACCAAGCGGAGGCTTGGGGACCGCTTTGCAGAACACCTCCGCTCAGTTCGCAACAAACAACTGCACCTCCCAGTCGCGAAACATTTTAACTCCCCCGCCCATTCCACAGACGATATGTCCATCATGGGCCTCCTGCAGTGCCACAATTATGCCACCCGAAGGTTGCAGGAACAGCAACTCATATTCCGAATGGGAACCCTGCAGCCCAATGGCATCAATGTGGACTACACAAGCTTCAAAATCTTCCCTTCCCCCACTGCATCCCCAAACCAGCCCAGCTCGTCCCCTCCCCCCACTGCATCCCAAAACCAGCCCAGCCTGTCTCGGCCTCCCTAACCTGTTCTTCCTCTCACCCATCCCTTCCTCCCACCTCAAGCCGCACCTCCATTTCCTACCTACTAACCTCATCCCACCTCCTTGACCTGTACGCCTTCCCTGGACTGACCTATCCCCTCCCTACCTCCCCATCTATACTCTCCTCTCCACCTATCTTCTTTTCTCTCCATCTTCGGTCTGCCTCCCCCTCTCTCCCTATTTATTCCAGAACCCTCTCCCCATCCCCCTCTCTGATGAAGGGTCTAGGCCCGAAACGTCAGCTTTTGTGCTCCTGAGATGCTGCTTGGCCTGCTGTGTTCATCCAGCTCCACACTTCGTTATCTATTAATGAGAGGATGCAGTTTTTATCTGAAAACAGTGTAGATAGTTTTGCAATGTTCAGCGTAATTGCTGTGAAATTGTACGCATGGAAACTGGTCATCTTTCGATACCTGAATCATCACGAACTTCATTAAACGTTTCTTTCCCCCTCCTTTGTCAATTCCCTTCGCTCCGTTAAAAGGGTCCTTAAAATTGGCCTTTGATCATACCTTTTGTCACCACCTGAATCCATAAAGTGTGGAAGCAGGCCATTTCACCCAGCAAATCCACACCGACTCTCCGAAGAGTATCCCGCCCACTTAGCTCCCCTTTCCAATTGCTAATCCCCCTGGCCTGAACCTCCCTGGACACTATGGGCCAATTCAGCTTGGTCAAGCTACTTAACCCATGGGAGGAAACTACAGCACTCGGCAGAAACCCACACAGACACAGGAGAGAATGTATAAACTCCACGCAGGTAGTCGCCCCATGGTTGAATTTTACCTGAGACCCTGGTGCTGTGAGGCAGCAGTGCTAACCACTGAATAACCATCACCACTGTTTAATGCAGGATATTTTGTCTTTCTGAAACTTCAGGACATTCTTACAACACGCACAGAATCTAAGGGCTGTGTCTGTATCCATCTGTTTCTGTATCTATGCTTGCCTGCAGCTTTGCATCTCTGTATCAATGTGTGGCTGTATCTTTGTGTGTGTCTGTATCTTTGCTTGTCTGTATCAATGTGTGGCTGTATCTTTGTGTGTGTCTGTATCTTTGCTTGTCTGTATCAATGTGTGTGTTTGTATCTTTGCATGTCTGTATCAGTGTGTGGCTGTATCTTTGCATGTCTGTATCCACGTGTATCCATGTGTGTCTGTGTAAATCTGAACCTATGTGTGCCTGTGTCCATGTGCAACTATCTATATGTATGTCTGTACCTTTGTGTATCTGCATGTCTGTATTGATGCATGTGTCCACGTCCACCTGTGTCCATGTGTGTGTCTGTATCTTTGTGCATCCGCATGACTATTTATACATGTCCGTATCTAAGCGTATCTGTGTCCACATTACAGTGACTATGTGTAACTGCGTGTCAGTGTCAGTGTCAGTGACATTTTCCATGATCCCTCTCCACTAACGATACGCTTCTCAATACTCCAACCATTACCCTAAATTTGCCAATTGTCTGATTTGTGTTATCAATGAAATTTGGTGATTTTCTTCTGCCAGCTGTCTATCCATTCTGTTAAACTTGATTCCATCCATATTCTGCCAGGTTACATTGCAGTTACAGCCTTGCTGTTATTGCTTCATTTCATGTCACTTCATATGCAAATAAGGGGCAATTCTTTTGGAAAAGCTGCCGGAATCAGTGATATGCCTTTCTACAAAGGGTACCACTGTCTCTGACTAAGAAGCTCCAGATGTCAGTCCATACTGTGTACAGTTCAAACCTCCTCTCCAATACCGTCAACAGTCCAGAATGCATCTCCAATCCTGTGTACAGTCCAGACCACATCTCAAATATACAGGTGGGGCTGTCTTGTTTGAAGCCCAAGTGATCCCGAATTGTCTTGACAAGGTGGATGTGGAAACAATGTTTGCTCTTGTAGGGTGGTCCTGAATGAAAGGACACTGTTTAACATTAGGGTGGCCCTTTGAGGATTGAGATATGGAGAATTTTTTTTCTCTCAGATGTTGGAACTCTGTCTCAGAAGGCATTCAAGGACGGGTCAGTGAACTATTTGAAAGACAGAGGTAGATAGGTTGTTGTTAGGCAAGAGACTCGAAGGTTACCAGGAGTGAGATGGGAATGAGGAATTTGGAATTCAAACAGATCAGCCATGTTCTTACTGAATGGGTAGTTCGAGAGAGTGAATGGTTCACTTCAGTTCCTGTTTCGTACATTTGCATATCCTAGTCACAACATTTCCAATTTCAACAAAGAATTCAAGAATTTATGTGATTAATTTATTGGTTTAATTGCTCTTTGTATCTTTGATTCACTTCTCTAGTTGATGGTTCAGCCTCTTAATAACTGGAACCTAACTCGATTTTCGTGTCTAGAGCTATGGAGCTGTTAGCATCATTCAGCATGTGCAATCTGGGCACGTACATATACTAAATGTTCCATTATGCACCTTCAATTAGTCGTGACTTTAAAATAGTTTTCTTTGTCATGCAGCATGGAATTGAACATTACAGAATGAGGCCATTCAGCAGAGTAACCTGTGCTGGCTCTTTGTAAGAGCTATCCATTTTGCCCAGCTTCCCTGCTGTTTCCCCAAAGGATTATCTCCACTTCCTTTGATCAGATTCTCTTTTATTATTGAAAATGATTCTACTGTCTTTTCAGGCACTGTATTACCGATTACAGTTGCTCATTGTCTAAAAGGCTGTGGGGAGCCTCTGCTATGTATCTTGAAGGTGATACACACTGCAGCCATGGAGAGGGTTGCTGTTTAGGCTTCAGATTTGTTCAGTCCAGATAAAAGCTTATTACCAGCTTAAGCCCACCACACCACCATGCCCTTGCAACCATGTGTCTTCTTTTTGAGAGTATGGTTGAAAATGGCTGAGCACTGGACACTGACCAATGATCCCTTGCCAAGTTCCTACAGTATCAGCCTGCTCCTCCACCATCCAGCAAATCTCTGAGACTGTTCCCTCCAGCTGCGTCTCCTCTGACAACCACCAAAACTATATCAGTGGAGCTGCAGGTTCCTGAACAGCAATCTCCTGTTAATAGCAGGGAAGACAGTGAGTATTCTGAGGGCACCTGCCCGGCATGAGTCAACTGTGTGCCAAACCCGAATCAAGTAAAAGACAGGCAATACTTGTAATGAGTTACAAAGACCTGAGCAATCCAGAAACAGAAGCTACGTGTTATCATTGAAACTGCAGAGTTGGTGGTAAAAAATACATCAGCAGAGTGCACCATCTGAGAGCAGGTTTGAGGTAACAGCACCACTGCAGGTTCTGCAGACAGAAAGTCACCACCTGGGTACTCAGTCACACCAGTGCTTGACTTTTCTCTCCAAGCAGGTCATTCAGAACCTCAGTAGTGACCCACCACTGCCTTTTGCCACAGAAGATGTCCATGAACATCTTCTGTGTTTTGGTGCCAAACCCAAGGAGAAAGATCAAAGTGACAAACTGGTACAGCTATAGTAGGCAGACTCCTCTGTTGACGGAAAACACGTCTCCCTATCCAGCCCATCTATACCCTCATAATCTTACACATCTCTATCAGGTCAGCATCCCTGTGCCAACCTTTGCTGCTCCAAGGGAACAATCCCAGACTCCTCAATCTTTCCTCATATCTCAGACCCTCCAGTCCAGGCAACATCCTGGTAAATCTCCTCTACACCCTCTCCAGTGCAATTACACTCTTCCTATAATGTGGTGAACAGAACAGCAATCCAGTTATGGCTCAACCAGTGTTTTATACAATTGTAGTATGACATCTTTGCTCTTGTATTCTGTGCCTCAGCTAATAAAGGCAATATCTGTTCTGAGGAAGGGTTACCGGACCCGAAATGTTATCTCTGAAATTTTCGTCACAGATACTGCCAGACCAGTTGAGTTTTTTTCCAGCAACTTCTGTTTTTGTCCCTAATAAAGGCAAATATTGCCTATGCCTCCTGATGTAACTTATCTATATTGCCTGCTACTTTCAGGAAACTGGATTTGCATACCCAAGTATCCTGATCTTTACTACTAGGCAGGTTCCAAATATTCATCTCTTGCATTGTTTGCCCTCCCCAAGTGTATTTTCTGAGTTCACTGCCATTTATAGAGTCTTATAGCACGGAAACAGATCCTTCAATCCAACTCGTCCATGCCACCCAGGTATCCTAAACTAAGTTAGTTCCATTTGCCTGCTTTTGGCCCACATCCTGTTGGCCCAAACCTTTCCTGTTCATGTATCTGTCCAAATAGCTTTTAAATGTTGTAATTTACCTGCCTCTATCACTTCCTCTGACAGCTCATTCCACACAAGCACCACCCTCTGTGTGAAAATTTCAGGCCCCTCAGGTCCCTTTCAAACTTTTCCTCTTTCACCTTAAACCTATGACTCCCCTACTGTTGGAGAAATTCCTTGGCCACTCACCTTATCAATGCCCCTCATGGTGTAATAAACCTCCATAAGGTCATCCTCAATCTCTGATACTCCAAGGGGAAAAAGCCCCATCCTTCCAGATGGTATGGTGGCTTAGTAGTTAGCATCACTGCCTCACATTCCTAGGGACCCAGGTTCAATTCCAGCCTCAGATGACTGCTTGTGCGGAGTTTGCACATTCTTCCTGTATCTGCACGATTTTCCCCCATAGTCCAAAGATGTGCAGGTTAGATGGATTGGCTATGGTAAATTATCCATAGCGTCGAGGGATATGCAAGCTGGGTAGGTCAGCCATGGGAAATGCAGGGTTACAGGGATAATGTCTGCTTAAGGAACTTATCACAAGCCTTGCTAATGTCCATGTAGATAACACTGCTGGTTATCTGCTTAAACAGTTAAATCAATTTTATCAAATAAGACCTTCCTTTAACAAATTCATGCTAACTATTCCTGACTAATCCATATCTCTTGAAGTACAGGTATATTCTATCCCACAGAATTCTTACTAATAACTTACCCACCACCAAACTGGGGCCTGAAATTTCCTGGTCCATCTCTCCTTCCTTTTTAGTAATGTACTTTCTTAGCTTTTTTAAGTTCCCCCTGAACTCATCACACTCCTCTGCCGTATGAAGCACTCAGTATTTGCCACAAGCTTCTCAGTTTTTCTTAAACTCTCTTGACATCCAGATTTCTGTGGTCTTGGTCCCATCTTTTGTCTTTACATGGGCATACTTGGCCTGTATTCTCACTATTTCCTCCTTCTCCCACTGCTCAGACACAGTTTCTGAAGAAGAGTTCAGGCCTGAAACGTCAGCTTTCCTGCTCCTCTGATGCTGCCTGGCCTGCTATGATTTTCTGGCTCCACGCCTTGTTATCTCAGACTCCAGCATCGGCAGTTCCTACTATCTCTGTATCTGCAAGTGGTTGCTCCCATTTTCCGCTTGAGCCAAATTGTATCTTATCTCAGTAAATTTTCCAGATTAGAATTTGCATTCTTGGCCCATCAATATCCTTTCTATAATTCCCCTGAATTTAACTGGGTTCTGGTCACTTTTTCCAAACTGCTCCCTCACTGATACACCTTCGACTTTCCTGGACCCTTTTCAGAACTGAGGTCCCTTCACTTGTTAGGTTTTCTACAGACTGACAAAAAATGTTCGCCTGGATTCTTTATAATAATTTTGCTCCATCCCCTACATTATGCACTGAAACTATTCCAGTTAACATTGGCAATTAAACTTGCCTACTATTACTGTCTTGAGATTACATTTCTCTGAATTTTGATTTCATATTTTATCCTTCATCTCTCCCTGACTGTTTGGGGTACTGTACACACCCAACAATGCATTGCCTCATTTGATGATTCTTCCAAGATCTTTTCTCATGACTATAATTGATTTTTTAATCAATATTGTGACCTGTCCCACTCTGCTATTCCCCCTCATGAGCTACCATGAAAATCTCAGTTTCTGATCTGTTGCTACAGCCACAGTACAGATGTGGTGAGTTGAGTTAAATTTTTCCACAGAACATTGACGGGAGGGAACCCGGGGGATTTGTGCTTCATCCACTTGTCCATCCTTAACTGCCCTTGAACTGAATGGCTTGCCAGGGCACATCAGAGGGCAGCTAAGAGTCAGCCACATTTCTGTAGGCCTGGAGTCACATGTAGGCTAGACCAAGCAAAGATGAAGGTTTAAGGGTAAATTGAGTGACAGCTGAGGAAGTGGATGGTGAGGATACAGCAGTGAAGTGGATAGTTGAAAAGAGAAGGGGAAAGGATAGCAATGGGATTGATCATGTCACAGCAGAGGTGTGGATATTGGCAGGTACATGGCTGTAGGAAATACAGAGATATTGAGGAGGAGACACCTGCTGAGAGCCACATACTTCCTGCCACCCTCTGCCATTGGCAACTCCTTACCCTGATCATCGCCCACAATGTCAGCTCCTATCTGGAAGATAATAATTAGAGGAAGACAAGAAGAACATTCAAAAAAGAAGTCTTAAGGAAAAAGGGAAAGTCAGAATTAGGAAAGTGAAACAGAGAGAGAAACAGAAATGCAAAGACAAAACAGAAAATCAGATAAAGAGGATCTCAAAGTAGAGAAAAACAAGTGAAAGCCTGGCACTGTTTATTTTGTCTTCTCACTAAGTCAGTTGTAATCCTACAGTTACAACTGTGGTCACCAGGTAGTTCCACGGAGTGAGATAGTGATATACCTTCCCCAGAAATGTATTTTGTATTGAAAATGCTTCAGCGCATCAACTGTGCCAATACTGAGACACTTGCACACATGCCTACATATTGTGTATGCATATATCTGTATGTGTCTGTATATCTGTAAACCTGTAGATATATATATCTATGTGTGTCTGTTGGGGCAGTACAGTGGCTCAGTGGTTAGCACTGTTGCTTCACATCGCCAGGTACCCGGGTTTGATTCTATCCTCAGGTGACTGTGTGGAGTTTACACATTCTCCCTGTATCTGTGTGTGGGTTTCTGGTGGGTTCTCCCGTTTCCTCCCACAGTCCAAAGATGTACAGGCTAGGTGGATTGGCCATGTTAAATTGCCCGTAGTGTTCAGGGATGGGTAGGTTAGGTGTGTTATCCATGGGAAGTGCAGGGTTACAGGGAAAGGGTAAGGTTTGGGTTTTGGGTGGGATGTTCTTTGGAGGGTTGGTGTAGACTTGTTGGGCCAAATAGGCTGTTTCCATACTGTTGGGATTCAATGACGACGATATCTGTGTGTCTGTATATCTGACTTTGATTTAATTCATTGTAGTCATGTGTACCTAAATACTGTGAAAAGCTTTGATTGTGAGCGGCACAGACGGATTATAGTAAGCAAGGATACACAGAACATAGGTGAGGCATGCAGGTTACACTGCACAGGAGAACATTCAAAAAAGGAGGTGCTTGAAGCAAGATCAATATTATTTTCAGTTAGAGAGTCTATCCATGAGGCAGGGAAGAAGCTGTTCTTGAACCTGTTGGTGCGTGTGTTCAAGTTTCTGTTGTCTACCTGATGGAAAAGGTTGTATGAGAGCATTACTGGGGTGGAAGGGGTCTTTGATGTTGGCAGCCTTTCTGTGTCAATGAGAAGTATAAATGGAGTCCATGGTTGGAATGTTGGCTTCTGTGATGGTCTGGGTTTTGCACACTACCATCTATAGTTTCTTATGTCCCTGGGCAGAGCAGTTGCCATACCAGGCCGTTATGCACACAGGCAGTATGCTTTCAATGGTGCATCTGTAGATGTTAGTGAGGAGCCTTACGGTCATGACACATTTCGTGACCTGCCTGAGGAAGAAGAGGCGTTGTTGTGTCTTCTTGACATCTACATAGGTCAGGTTGTCAGTTATCATCACTTCTAGGAACGTGATACTCTTACTCCTCTCAACCTCTGCTCCATTGACGTAGATGGGGGCACGTGCTCCTCCTTTGTTTCTGAAGCCGATGATCAGTTCTTTTGTTTTGCCGACATTTAGAGAGAGTTTGTTATCTGTATATCTATGTGCATTTATATATCTGTGTGTATGTGTACATCTTTTGGTGTATCTGTGGTCTATATATCTGTGTATCTGCATACGTGTGCGTCAGTGTATATCTCTGTGTCTCCATATCTGTCTGCATTTGTATATCTGTGAGTCCGTATATCTACGTGTGTTTTTATATCTGTGTCTGTACCTCTGTGGACTTACCTGTGCTTGTGTCTGTACATCTATGAGTGTCAGTGCACATCTGTGTACACCCCTATCTTAAAGCATTTCTATTCTATAGATGGCCTCAAAAGATGTGTAAGTTTTAAGATGGTTATGAATAAGAATAAGACTGGCTCTGGTGAAAGTGCTAACTTTTGGGGAGGCTAATTACAACATTATTAGCTAAGAACTGGAGGAGTTAGATTCGGCGTGTCCCTTTGAGAGCAAATCCACATCAGACGTGTTGGAGCCTTTTAAAGGCCATTTGATCAGAGTTCAGGACCGGCATGTTCCTGTGTGAAGAAAGCTAAGGATGGCAGGGTTTGGGAACCTTGGATGACACGAGATATTGAAAGTTTAGCCATAAAGTAAAAAGAACCACATGGAGAGTTTAGAAGACTGAAATCAGACAAGGCCCTTGAAGACTATAAAGGAAGCAACAGAGAACTTGAACAAGAAGTTAGGAGGTTTAGAAGGGGTCATGAAATGTCTTCGGCATTTTGAATTAAGAAGAAACCCAAGGCATTTTATATGTATATTAAGAGCAAGAGGATAACCTGGGGAAGAGTACGTCCACTCAAAGACAAAGGAGGGAATTTATTCATGGAGCCAGAGGAAGTGGGTGAGGTCCTTAGTGAATACTCTGCATCAGTATTCACCAAGGAAAACAACATGGATGATGGTAAGATTAATGAGGGGTATGTTGATACTCTGGAGAAAGTCGACATTAAGAAGGAGAAAACATTAAGGTACGTCAAACCGCAGGGCCTGATGGGATTTATTCCTGCATGCTAAGGAGGCAAGGGAGGAGACTGCTGGAGCCTTAACAGAGATCTTTCTCTCATCTTTAACCATAGGCAAAGTCCAAGAAGATGAGAATAGCCAATATTGCTCCCCTACTTGAGGAGAGCAGCAGGAAATTATAGGCTGGTAAGCTTAACATCAGCGATAGGGAAATTATTAGTGAAGATTCTTAGGGACAGGTTTTATTCACATTTGGAGAAGGATAGACTTATTAGGGATAGTTAGCATGGCTGTATGCAAGGGAGGTCTTGTCTCACAAATTTGATTGACTTTTGTGAGAAAGTGATGAAGATGACTGAGTATGGTAAGGCAGATGGACTTTACTAATGCATTTAGCAAGGCCCCTCATGGTAGGTTGGTCCAGAAGATTCAGTCATATGGAATCCATGGTCAGTTGGAAAGTTGGATACAAAATTGGCTTGGTTCTAGCAGACTGAGGTTCGTTGTGGAGGGGTGCTTCTCTGAATGGAGATCTGTGACCAGTGGTGGTCCTCAAGGATCAGTGCTGGGATCTTTGTTGTTTGTAGAATGTATTAACTGTTGGATTAAAATCTAGGCAGGCTAATTACTAAGTCTGCAGATGGCACAAAAGTTCGTGGAAGTGGGGATAGTGTGAAAAGTTGTCAAAGGATACAGCAGGATACAGGCCAGTTGAAAGGTTGGGTAGAGAAATAGCAGATGAAGTTTAATCTGGACAAGTCTAAAGTAATGCATTTTGGGAAGTCAAATGCAACAAGAAAGTACATGGTAAATGGCAGGACCCTGAGGAGTATTGATGCAAGTCCAAAGCTCTCTGAAATTGGCAACGTAAGTGATTAAGATGGTAAAGAAGGCATATTGCATGACTGCCTTTATTGGTCGGAGCATTGAGTCTAAAAGTTGGCTAGTCACATTGCAGCCATAAAAAAAACTTTAGTTAAGCTTTAGTTTAGTTAACTTTAGTTAAACAACTGCACCTCCCAGTCGCGAACCATTTTAACTCCCCCTCCCATTCTTTAGACGACATGTCCTTCATGGGCCTCCTGCAGTGCCACAATGATGCCACCCGAAGGTTGCAGGAACATCAACTCATATTCCGAATGGGAACCCTGCAGCCCAATGGTATCAATGTGGACCTCACCAGCTTCAAAATCTCCCCTTCCCCCACTGCATCACAAAACCAGCCCAGTTCGTCCCCTCCCCCCACTGCATCACACAACCAGCCCAGCCTGTCTCTGCCTCCCTAACCTGTTCTTCCTCTCACCCATCCCTTCCTCCCACCTCAAGCCACACCTCCATTTCCTACCTTCTAACCTCATCCCACCTCCTTGACCTGTCCGTCTTCCCTGGACTGACCTATCCCCTCCCTACCTCCCCACCTATACTCTCCTCTCCACCTATCTTCTTTTTTTTCCATCTTCGGCTCACCTCCCCCTCTCTCCCTATTTATTCCAGAACCCTCTCCCCATCCCCCTCTCTGGTGAAGGGTCTAGGCCCGAAACGTCAGCTTTTGTGCTCCTGAGATGCTGTTTGGCCTACTGTGTTCATCCAGCTTCACACTTTATTATCTTAGTTAAGCTACATTTGGATTACTGCTCACAATTCTGGTCGCCAGACCACAGGATGGATTTGAAGGCTTTGGAGAGGGTGCAAACAAGGTTTGAGATTTTGCCTGGATTGAAGCATACTTGTTATGAGGACAGGTTGGACAAACTTATGACAACCTCATAAAAGTACATACAATTATGACAGGCATAGATAGAGAGGTTACTCAAAGTCTTTTTTCTCCCCATGGTGGAAATGTCAAATTCCAGGCACGTAGGTTTAAGGTGAGAGGGGGAAAGTTTTTTACACAGGATGGTAGCTGCTGGAACACGCTGCCAGGGGAGGTCGTAGAAGCAGATATGATAGCAAGGTTTAAGAGAATTAGATGGACACATGAACAGGCAGAGAATAGAGGGATGTGCACCATGTACAGGCAGGTATGATTATTTTAGAATGGCATGGTCAGCACAAGCATGATGGGCCAAAGGGTCTGTCCTGTGCTGTACTGTTTTATATTCCATGTTCTATTCTTGAAGAAATCAAGCAGCCCACTGACTCATGGGAATTCCTGGCTGGTCACCAACGAAAATTGAGAAGGCTCATTTGGGAAGGCATCAAACAAATCAAGAAATTAAAGCAGGAAAGTCCAGGAGAGACACTGGAGAACCAGAAGGTGCTCACAAACTTCCAAACAACCCATCTTCCCAACCCTTCAGACACCAGCTGCCCCCTATGTGGTAGAGTCAGCAGATCACAGTTTGGGCTTAACAGAGCCCACTGAGCCAGGTAGGAGCATGACATCTTTGAATCTGAGGGACTGCCTAAGAAGGAGACTCGCTGTGCGTGTGTATCTGGGCGTGTTTGTATCTGGGTGTGTATGTATCTGTGCAAATGTTTCACTTTTTGTTGTCTGTTTCATTGCAAGAGAACTGTTTTGAAAGTATCAGGGCTGTTCTCAGCCTTGCCAGTTTGGTAGAATAGAGCTGACATCTTAATAATTATTTCATTAGTAACTAATACGTGAACAGAGATGAATGTAGACATTTAGATCTTGTGCAGCAGACTGATAAATTAACCAGGCAGTAGAAAACAAAAGTCTCTTCATTGTAAGCTCAGTACAAATATACCAATACAGAGACTCAAGGAAGAGAAAAGAGATACAGCATGTCTGTATCCTGCTGTCTACTACATTTTTGTTAAATTTGCAATTCAATCATATAATTTTAATTCAAACTCCAAAGTATGCAGAAATTCAGTTCACCATCAGGCTCATTAACGTAGTCTGTAGCAGGAGTAATGTATCAGAGTGAACATTTGAAGGGAGTGGTCACTATGGGTGGGTGCAGTACTAGTTTGTGGGAATTTTGTCAATGACAGCGAGAGACTGGGTTTTAAGATTTGATGGCAGTTTGATCACTGTGATATTAATCTTTAGCTTCCATGATCTCTCCCAATTTCTTTAATACAGTCATAGAGTTATACAGTGCGGAAACAAACCCTTCAATCCATGCGAAACATAATCCGAAACTAAACGAGGCCTACCCACCTGCTCTTGGCCCATATCGCTCCAAACCCTTCCAATTCATGTACCTATCCAAATGTCTTTTTAATGCTGTAATTATACTCACATCCACTACTTCCTCAGAGAGTTCATTCCACATGCTTTACACACTCTGTGTAAAAAATTTGTCTCTCATCTTTTTAAAATCTTTCTCCTGTCACCTTAAAAATGTGCCCCCTAGTCTTGAAATCTCCCATCCCAGGAAAAAGACAACTATTTAAACTTGTAGATAACAAAGTGTGAAGCTGATTGAACACAGCAGGCCAAGCAGCATCAGATGAAGGGTCCAGGCCCGATACGTCAGCTTTTGTGCTCCTGAGGTGCTGCTTGGCCTGCTGTGTTCATCCAGCTCCACACTTTGATATCTTGGATTCTCCAGCATCTGCAGTTCCCATTATCTCTGGTCACTATTTAAACTTGTACTTGTGCCTGTACCATGCTGGACAGTTCTATATACTATACAGACCTTAGGTTTAGGGTAAAAGCTTGGCACAACATCATGGGCCGAAGGGCCTGTACTGTGCTGTCTAGTTCTATGTTCTACTTCTCATTATTTTATAAACTTCTGTCAAGTCGTCTCTCAACCAGTGAAAAAAAGTCCCAGCCTTTCTTTATAACTCAAACCTTCCAAGCCCCAGCAACATCCTGATAAATCTCTTCTGAAACCTCTCCAGTTTAATAATATCCTTCCCATAACTGGGCCACCAGAACTGGACACAGTATTTCAGAACAGGCCTCACCAATGTCCTGTACAACCTCAACATGATTTCTCAACTCCTATACTCAAATGACTGAGCAATGAGGGCAAGCATGCTCAACACCTTTTTAGCCACTTTGTCTATATGTGACGCAATCTTCAAAGAATTATGTACCTGCACCCCTAGGTCCCTCTGTACTACAACACTCTGTACTACAACAAAGCCCTACCAGTAATTGTATCAGCCCTACCATTGTTTGCTGTACCAAAATGCAATACATCGCACTTATCCAGATTGAACTCCATCTGCCATTTTCAGCCCATTGACCCATTTGATCAAGATCCCACTGTAATCTTAAAAAACTTTTTTCACTACACCTCCAGTTTTGGTGTTATCTGCAAACTTAAAACCTGTTTCTGTCTTTTCCTCAAAGAAGCAGAAAGCATTTTAGAAGATATTCCAATGAAAGGATATTATCCTGCAATATTTACAATGTTATATATGTACATTTGCTGCAGTCCCTTGCAATGTCCAAGCTTCACACCATCTTTAGCTTGCTGAGAAGTCTAAATATCCTTCAGTTAAGAACTTAAATAAGTTAGAGTCTGAGCATGTAGGAGTTGCCAATGCTGGAGTCTGAGATAACATGGTATGGAGCTGGAGAAAATAACAAAGAACAAAGAACAAAGAACAAAGAAAAATTACAGCACAGGAACAGTCCCTTCAGCCCTCCAAGCCGGCACCGATCAAGATCCTCTGTCTAAACTTAACATCTATTTTCTAAAGTTCTGTATCCCTTTGTTCCCTGTCCAACCATATACCTACCTGTCCAGATACATCTTAAAAGACACTATCGTGTCTGTGTCTACCACCTCCGCTGGCAACAGATTCCAGGCACCCACCACCCTCTGCAAAAGGAACTTTCCATGCATATCTCCCATAAACTTTCCTCTTCTCACTTTGAACTCATGACCCCTAGTAACTGAGTCCCCCATCTGGGAAAAAGCTTCTTGCTATCCACCTTGTCTATACCTCTCATGATTTTGTAGACCTCAATCTTTTGTAGACCTCAATCCTTTCTACATAGCTAGCACCCTCCATACCAGGCAACATCCTGGTGAACCTCCTCTGCACCCTCTCCAAAGCATCCACATCCTTTTGGTAATGTGGCGACCAGAACTGTACGCAGTATTCCAAATGAGGTCGAACCAAAGTCCTATGCGACTGTAACATGACCTGTCAACTCTTGCACTCAATACCCCGTCCGATGAAGGAAAACATGCCGTATGCCTTCTTGACCACCCTACTGACCTGCGTTGCCAGCTTCAGGGAACAATGGACCTGAACATTTACTGTATAGTTCGCCCTTGAATTAGATCTTCCAAAATGCATCACCTTGCATTTGCCCGGATTGAACTCAATCTGCCATTTATCTGTCCAGCTCTCCAATCTATCTATGTTCTGCTGTAATCTCTGACAGTCCCCTTCACTATCTGCTACTCCACCAATCTTAGTGTCATCTGCAAACTTGCTAATCAGACCATCTATACCTTCCTCCAAATCATTCACGTATATCACAATCAACTGTAGCCCCAGCACAGATCCCTGTGGAACACCACTGGTCACAGGTCTCCAATTTGAGAAATCCCCTTCCACTACTACTCTGTCTCCTGTTGCCTAGCCAGATTTTTATCCATCTTGCTAGTACACCCTGGACCCCATGTGACTTCACTTGCTTCATCAACCTGCCATGGGGAACCTTACCAAACGCCTTACTGAAGTAAGGGTCCAGACCCGAAACTTCAGCTTTCCTACTCATCTGATGCTGCCTGGCCTGCTGTGTTCCTCCAGCTCCACACTTTGTTATCTAGAGTCTGAGCAATCCACTTTAAATTATTCTTTGAATCCGAATTATACTCGACATAGTAAAGATAAAGCCTGTTGTCATGAGAAATGAAATCACTATGATATCCATGTAAAAGTCCTTATATTATAACTGTAGTTTCCTGCCTTTACTTGTTATTCCCACTGAAGCTGTTTCTCCTTTTCAAATCGCAACCTTCTTCAACTTTCCCATTGGGGATGAGTTGCATATAAAAACAAAGTTGCTGGATAAGCTCAGCAGGTCTGGCAGCAACTGTAAAGGAAAAAACAGAGTTAACGTTTTGGGTCCGGTGACCCTTCCTTAGATAAGCTGCATATTTCAACTTTTTCTAATTCCTTATTGATTCATCTTTGGCTACATTGTAAAAAGCTAGAAATAATCAATGATAAGTTAGCAATAACCAATAATTTGTTAGTAATAATCATTAAGCAATTAGATGATAACTACCTGAAGAAGAGCAAAATACTTACATCCAAATTCAACCGCTGTTCCTGTTCACATATGATGGTTATCTCCTTCAAGGAACTACTGATTCAAATGTGCGCATACCACTGCTTATCAGAGCTTGGCTTTCTTTCCAATAATTCGAGTAGACCCAGTGAGAGAGACTGATTAGGTAATGTAGAATTTGTGGGTATATTCATTAGGTCAACTAGACCCACACTACAGAGTCATCCCATCTTCTCTGATGGCTAGAATAGGAACCTGGTCACCACCTGGTGATGTGTCAAATAAAAACTGTAGCACTCTTCTGGAGCAACACTGAATCCCCCACTATCAACATTCCTGGGGTTGCTATCATCCAGAAACTGGACTGGACTAGCTATATAAATACGGTGGCTACAAAAGTAAGTCATGAGAATTCGATAGTGAGTAATTCGCCCCCAGACACAATCTACACCCACCCCGTCACAAAATCCTGTCCTGCTGGAATTTCCACTTGCTTCCCTACCTGCTCCTTCAACACAGTCTTTCTTGCTCAATAGACAGGTTATCCATTAATTGCCTGCCAATCTGTCCATGAATCAGGCTAACAGGTGATTGTGAAACCCGCAGAGAAGAAGTTAAAAGACCATCTGCAATTTATAATGCAACCTATCGAGCCACGTTTCCTGTGCACAACATTGCCGTACATCTTGCCCCTCGGCCCACACACAGCTCGCCTGTATTGGGACGTCTCAACTTTCAAGCTCGCTCTGAGGAGGAAGCTTGTAACAGCTCCATCTGGTGGTCAAATACAGCCTTACTGGCCTGAAGCTAGCTCGGTTTCTGGGGTCTTTTGATAGCCTCAGATAACACATCAATGTGACCCCTACTTGCTTGTTTTATCCCCATCCCTCTTCTCTCTCATACTCCAACCCCTTCTACAATCCCATTATCTTCCTCATCACTTACTCAGTTTTTTTTCCACAGTTAAGTGTTTTTCTTTTTTTCTATTGTGTGCTGGTAAGTAGAGTGATTTGGTATAATTTTTTTTCGTTTCATTTATCTAGTAGTTGATATTATAGTAGGACTAAGTTAAGCTTAAAAGTAAAAATGGCAGGAGATCCCAGACCCGAGTTATGCTCCTCTTGCTCAATGTGGGAGCTCAGGGACGTGGCTGATGTCCCTGACTCCTACACGTGCAGGAAGTGTGTCCAACTGCAGCTCTTGTTAGACGCATGACGGCTCTGGAGCTGCGGATGGACTCACTTTGGAGCATACACGATGCTGAGGAAATTGTGGCTAGCATGTTCAGCAAATTGGTCGCACCGCAGTTTAGGATTACTGAGGGAGAAAGGGAATGGGTGACCAAAAGGCAGAGAAAGAGCAGGAAGGCAGTGCAGGTGTCCACTGCAGTCATCTCCCTCCAAAACAGATATACTGTTTTGGATTCTGTTGGGGGAGATGGCTCACCAGGGGAAGGCAGCAGTCGCCAGGTTCATGGCACCGTGGCTGGCTCTGCTGTACAGAAGGGCGGGAAAGAGAGTGGAAGGGCTGTAGTCATTGGGGATTCAATTGTAAAGGGAGTAGATAGGCAGTTCTGTGGTCGAAAACGAGACTCCCGAATGGTTTGTTGCCTCCCAGGTGCACGGGTCAGGGATTTTTCAGATCGACTGCAGGACATTCTGAAGGGGGAGGGTGAACAGCCAGTTGTCGTGTTGCATGTAGGCACCAATGATATAGGTAATAAACAGGATGAGGTCCTACAAGCAGAATTTAGGGCATTAGGAGCCAAGTTAAGAAGTAGGACCTCAGAGGTAGTAATCTCAGGATTGCTACCAGTGCCACGTGCTACTCAGAGTAGAAATGAAGAAATTGGCAGGATAGATGAGTGGCTTGAGAGATGGTGCAGGAAGGAGGGGTTCAGATCTTTGGGACATTGGGACCAGTTCTGGGGGAGGTGGGACTATTACAAATTGGATGGTCTACACCTGGGCAGGACTGGAACCAATGTCTTTGGGGATGCTTTTGCTAATGCTATCGGGGATGGTTTAAACTAATGTGGCATGTTGGGAACCAAATGAGGAAGTTAGTGGACAGTAAGGAGATAGTAACTAAAGCTTGTAAGGAACTAGATAATGAAGTCAGTGTGACTAAGGGGAAGAGGAGGCAGACAGCAGACGACGAATGCAAAGGGACAGGTGGTCTGAGGTTCATTTGTTTTAATGCGAGAAGTGTCGTAGATAAGGCAGATGAACTTGTGGCTTGGATTAGTACCTGGGAGTATGATGTTACTGCTACTACTGAGACTTGGTTGAGGGAAGGGCAACTAAATATCCTAGGATATAGATGCTTCAGGTGGGATAGAGAGGGAGGTAAAAGGGTTGGAAGAGTTGCATTACTGGGCAAAGAGGATATCACAGCTATGCTGAGGGAGAGCACTATGGAGGGCTCGAGCAGTGAGGCAATATGGGCAGAGCTCGGAAATAGGATGGGTGCAGTAACAATGTTGGGGCTATACTATGGGCCTCCCAACAGCAAGCGTGAGATAGAGGTACAAATATGTAGACAGATTATGGAAAGATACAGGAGCAACAGGGTGATGGTGATGCAAGATTTTAATTTTCCCAACACAGACTACGATTCATGTAGTGTTAGGGGTTTAGATTGAGCAGAATTTGTAAGGAGCATCCAGGAGGATTTAAATGGAGCAGTATGTAAATAGTCCAACTTGGGAAGGGGCCATACTGGACCTGGAGTTGGGGAATGAGCCTGGCCAGGCGTTTGAAGTTTCAGTAGGGGATTACTTTGGGAATTGTGATCATGATTCTGTAAGCTTTAGAATACTGATGGACAAAGACGAGAGTGGTCCTAAAGGAAGAGTGCTGAATTGAGGGAAGGCCAACTCTAGCAAAATTCAACAGGAGCTGCGGAATGAGAGATAGAGATGTTGGGAGCAGCTTTTGAGGGTAAATCCACATTTGATATGTGGGAAGCTTTTAAAGAGAGGTTGATTAGAGTACAGAAGAGACATGTCCCTGTGAAAATGAGGGATAGAAAGGGCAAGATTAGGGAACCATGGATGACAGGTGAAATTATGAGACTAGCAAAGAGGAAAAAAGAAACAAAAATAAGATCTAGGCGACTGAAAACAGACGAAGCTTTGGAAGAATATCAGGGAGGTAGGATCAATCTGAAATGAGGAGTTAAAAGCGTTAAAAGGGGTCATGAAATATCTTTAGCAAACAGTACTAAGGAAAAACCCAAAGCCTTTTATTCATACATAAGGAGCAAGAGGGTAACTAGAGAAAGTGTTGGCCCACTCAAGGACAAAGGAGGGAAGTTATGCAAGGAGTCAGAGAACATGAGTGAGATTCTTAATGAGTACTTTGCGTCGGTATTCAATGAGGAGAGGGATATGAAAGACGTTGAGGTTAGTGATAGATGTTTGATTACTCTAGGTCGAGTCAGCATAAGGAGGGGGGAAGTGTTGGGTATTCTAAAAGGCATTAGGGTAGACAAGTCCCCAAGTCCAAATGGGATCTATCTCAGGTTACTGAGGAAAGTAAGAGAGGAAATAGCTGGGGCCTTAACAGATATCTTTGCAGCATCCTTGAGCATGAGTGAGGTCCTGGAGGACTGGAGAATTGCTAATGTTGTCCCCTTGTTTAAGAAGGGTAGCAAGGATAATCCAGGAAATTATAGACTGGTGAGCCTGACGTCAGTGGTGGGGAAGCTGCTGAAGAAGATACTGAGGGATAAGATCTATTTACATTTGGAAGAAAATGGGCTTATTAGTGATAGGTAGCATGGTTTTGTGCAGGGAAAGTCATGTCTTACCAAGTTGATAGAATTCTTCAAGGAAGTGACAAAGTTGATAGATGAGGGAAAGGCTGTGGATGTCATAGACATGGACATCAGTAACGTGTTTGACAAGGTTCCCCATGACAGGCTGATGGAGAAAATGAAGTCGCATGGGGTCCAGGGTGCACTAGCTAGATGGATAGAGAACTGGCTGGACAAAGGAGACAGAGAGTAGTAGTGGAAGGGAGTTTCTTAAAATGGAGACCTGTGACCAGTGGTGTTCCACAGGGATCCGTGTTGGGACCATTGTTGTTTGTGTTATACAGAAATGATCCAGAGGAAAGTATAGATGGTCTGATTCACAAGTTTTCAGATGACACTAAGATTGGTGGAATAACAGATAGTGAGGGGGACTGTCGGAGAATGCAGCAGAATATAGATAGGAGAGTTGGGCAGAGAAATGGCAGATGGAGTTCAATCCAGGCAAATGTGAGGTAATGCATTTTGGAAGATCAAATTCAAGAGCGAAATATACAGTAAATGGAAAAGCCTTGGGGAAAATTGTTGCACAAAGAAATCTTGGTGTTTAGGCCCGTTGTACCCTAAAGGTGGCAACGCATGTCAATAGAGTGGTCAAGAAGGCATATGGCATGCTTTCCTTCATCGGACGGGGTATTGTGTATAAGAGTTGGCAAGTCATGTTACAGTTGTATAAGACTTTGATTCGGTCACATTTAGAGCACTGCATACTGTTCTGGTCACCACATGACCAAAAGGATGTGGATACTTTGGAGAGAGTGCAGAGGAGGTTCACCACGATTTTGTCTGGTATGGAGGGCGCCAGCTATGAAGACAGGATTGAGGTCTACAAAAGATTGAGGTCTGAATAGATTAGGATTATTTTCATTAGAAAGATGGAGATTGAGGGAGGACCGGATTGAGGTCTACAAAATCATGAGCGGTATAGACCTGGTGGATAGCAAGAAGCTTTTTCCCAGAGTGGGGGACTCAATTACTAGGGATCACGATTTCAAGGTGAGAGGGGAAAAGTTTAAGGGAGATATGTGTGGAAAGTTCTTTATGCAGTGGGTGGTGGATGCCTGGAATGTGTTGCTAGCAGAGGTGGTAGAGACGGGCATGATAGCATCATTTAAGATTTATCTAGGCAGGTACATTAATGGGCAGGAAGGAGAGGGATACAGATCCTTGGAAAATAGACAACAGGTTTAGATAGAGAATCTGGATCGGCGCAGGCATGGAAGGCCGAAGGGCCTGTTCCTGTGCTGTAACTTTCTTAGTTCTTTGTTCTCAATCTTCTCTTTTCCTGTTCTCAGTTTATTCCTCAGCGATTTCAGATCTTCAGTGTGTACATTCCTAGCGACCCAGAATCAATGGGTTCACATAAATCCACAGATTACTTGTTCTATTTTAGGAGTTTGACATCAATGCTCGCCTGTATGATGAACATTATTACCCATTGTAATCTCCCAAGCTTATATCAACTATTCTACAGTTTCCAAAACAGCATTAAAGCTCCCAGTTAGATATAGCCGCCACTTAAGTTACAGTTTTTTTAATATTCTTTCATGGGATATGGATGTCAGCGAAGCTCCAACATTATTCAGTTCAAAGAAAAATACAAGTCCGAAATACCTTTCACTACCAATTTGCTGGGACTTTGGCCATTCAGTAATCCTGTACAATTAGAACATTACCATCCGAGCAGCAAGTAAGAACACTGGACAGAGAGGAATATTTATGCTAACACAGCACCCTTAGCAAATATACTCTCATCTTTTTCTTTTGTTTTCCTCCCTAGCTTCTTTCAACCGCCTGCCAAACCAAGCCTGCCTGTGAGACTCCCCTCCTGGTCCCTTAATCCTATTCTCACTAAACTACTGATCACCCAGCCTCCCCTCCTGATCCTTCTTAATGTTAATGTTTTCGGTTTCTCAGGTGTTCTTTTAACTCTGTCATCATTGCCCATTTCTCAAACTGCACACTTTGCTTCACTTTCCTCACAAACTTATTGCCCCTCTTTCTTTTCATCTCTCAAGCTCTCATCACCTGCTAAATCCATGCTCTGTTCCCTGAGCTCCATGCTTCACAGTGCTGAGACAGCTGTTATTAAACTAACAAATAGCACCCTTTGTGACTTCTTCTTCAATGATCTGCCCAGTAGCATGTCCGAGTGACAGCAGCAGGACTCCAACGTGGGAGGGAAAGGGCATGTTTTGAATCCACCCCAGATGGAATGGGGATTAAGCCTAGGGACGTGAAGGCATACATTTTATATGAATGTTGTGACTTGATAATGATGGTAGAGGTCCCAATTTTTGTTGCATTAGTGGTGGGCCCGGAATCTCTCCCAGTCTTATTGTCTGCTATTGGTATGTGTTGCAAGGATTTACAAGTTGATACTTAATCTGTTTGGCCTTGTAATGAATGCACATTCCCTGGTCATCAAATTCTGGAGTGGGACTTGAACTCAAAGCTTCTGGCTCAAAGGCAGCAACACTATCTACTGCTCTACAAGACATCCTAATTCCATGTGACTGTGAAAAATATAAACTTTCCACCTTCATCCTCTTTCTCCCATCTGCAGCCTTTACACTCTTGACCACACAATCGCTCTCCAACCTGCTGGGCCTTTTTCCAGGGGCGAGACTACTCTCACTTGGTTCTATTGTTATATATCAATCACAGCCAGATGATCGCTTGCTCTCACACTCTTATCCCTGGAGTTGCCCTGTGATCTGTCCTTGTCCCCTTCCATTTCACATCTGTGTGTTGGGGATCTCTTCCAGAGAGATCTGTAACTGGGTTTGGCAGGTACACTGATGACACTAAAGTTTTAAGGTATGAAACCTATTAAGACAAATATCTAGGCTTACAAAGATGGCTTGGAAGTTTTTTGTTTCTCAAAGATTTTATATTCCTTGAATGTTGCCAGCTCACCTCCATTCACTCAGGAGACATAGTGAACTTTTCCTGAAGAAGATTCTTATGACTGCCAGAAACAGAGCTGCAGGGATACTTTAGAGCAGAGGAGGTCATTCAACCCCATCATGTCTGGACTGGTTCTAGAATGAGCATTTGTGATTTAGTGCCATTCATCTGTTTTTCTTATATCCTTGCAGGTTGTTTTGATTCAAATAATCATCCAATGCCCTCTTAAATGCTTGAATTGAACCTGCTTCCACCACATTTCAAGGCTATACGTTCCATACGTTAGCTTGTGTTATTTTTTTTTCTCTCACATCACATTTGTTACATTTAGAAACCACTTTAAATTGCTGTTCTCTTATTCTTAAACCTTTCACATGAAATTCTTCCCTAATTACTCTATCCAGCCTCTTCATGACTTTGAAAACCACTGTCAGTCTTCTGTCAGCCTTCAGTCCCAATCTCTCCAATCTATCCTCAAAATTAAGATTTCTCGTCCTTGGAACCATTTTTGTAAATCTCTTCTGCATGCTCTCCAATGTATTCACATACTGCCTCTCATGTAGCATCCAGAACAATAGAACATACTCAGCTGTATAAGTGCCTTATACAAGTTCAACAACTCCTTCTTGCTCTTACACTTTATGCCCCTCTTAATAAAGTAAACTGCTCTCTCCATCTGCCCTGCCATCTTCAATGATCTGTGCACATATACACACAAGCCCCTCTGCCCCTGTATCTCCTTAAGGATATTTGCCACAGAATCGTAGTGTAAGGAGAGGAAGAGAGAGAGAAAGGAAGAGAGAAAAATGGGAAGAGATAGAGGCTGTAAGGGACAGGCTGAAACCAGTATAAGATAAAGGAGGTGGAAGATGGAAAGTAAAAGGCTAAGAGAGAAGCAGCATTTAAAAAAACCCAAATCCACATTCCCCATAGGCACTCAGTCATTAGTAAGCTGTTCTCGAGTATTTTCTTGCTGCCACAGTGTTCACTATCCCCCTCACTTCAGAGCTAGCTATACTTTGCTGAAGTTGGACTCCCCACTGTAGGTGGTCCAAATCCTCCCAGCTCTTTTGAGATCAAAGCCTGTCTCCTTCCAGCACACTCGGGATTGTAAGACATCTTTGAAATGTTTCTGCTGGCCACCCTGTGAATGTTGAACCTGGAGTAAAGAGTATGGTTTGGAAGGACAGTGTCTAGCAGTCTCATGCCATGGCCTGTTCAATATCAGTACCACTCGAAAATGAAACTGGGCACCAGCTTCCTGGAAGATGCTTGAGTTTGAAGGGCATTCAATGTAAGTGAAAATAAGGGTCTTCCATGGGCCGTACTGAAGATCTATCTCAAGCAGCTTAACACGTGGCTGCACACCTGGTGTAGGAGGGAGGGCTTCAGATATGTAGATAATTGGGATGCCTTCTGGGGAAGGTGGGACCTGTACAAGAAGGACGGGTTGCATCTGAACTGGAAGGGGACCAATGTCCTGGGTGGAAGGTTTGCTCAAGTAGTTCGAGAGGGTTTAAACTAGTATGGCAGGGGGGTGGGAACCTGAGCTGTATACCGGAGGTGAGAGTTGATGCAGGTGAGGCAATAGCAAGAGGTTGACCAGCTAGTGGGAAGGATTTTCCTGGGAAGGAACCAAGGGATCAGTTAAAGTGTGTTTGCTTTAACGCAAGGAGTATCAGGAATAAAAGTGATGAACTTAGAGCATGGATCAGTACCTGGTGCCTATGATGTTGTGGCCATAACAGAGACATGGGTTTCTCAGGGGCAGAAATGGTTGCTGGATGTTCCAGGGTTTAGAGCATTTAAAAAGAATAGGGAGGGGGGAAAAGAGGAGGGGGTGTAGCACTACTAATCAGAGAGGGTATCACAGCTACAGAAGCTTCCATTGTCGAGGAAGATCTGCCTACTGAGTCAGTATGGGTGGAAATTAGGAACAGCAAGGGAGTAGTCACCTCGTTAGGGGTTTACTACAGGCCCCCCAATAGCAGCAGGGAGATTGAAGAAAGCATAGGTCGGCAGATTTTGGAAAAGTGTGGACGTAGTAGGGTTGTTGTAATGAGTGACTTTAACTTTCCCAATATTGATTGGAACCTCCTTCGAGCAGAAGATTTGAATGGAGCTGTTTTTGTAAGGTGTGTTCAGGAGGGTTTCCTAACTCAGTACGTTGACAGGCCGACGAGGGGTGAGGCCATTCTAGACTTGGTGATCGGAAACGAGCCGGGGCAGGTATCAGATCTTGTGGTGGGAGAGCATTTTGGTGATAGTGACCATAACTGCCTCACATTCTACATAGCTATGGAGAAGGAGAGGATTAGGCAAAACGGGAGCATATTTAATTGGGGAAGAGGAAACTATGATGCGATTAGACATGAGTTAGGAAGCATGGACTGGGAGCAATTGTAAAGGCACTATAGACATGTGGAGACTGTTTAAGAAACAGTTGTTGCGAGTGATGAATAAATATGTCCCACTGAGACAGGCAAGAAGGGGTAAGATAAAGGAACCTTGGATGATGAGAGCGGTGGAGCTTCTCGTCAAAAGGAAGAAGGTAGCTTACATAAGGTGGAGGTAGCTAGGGTCAAGCTCAGCTCTAGAGGATTACAGGCAGGCGAGGAAGGAGCTCAAAAATGGTCTGAGGAGAGCCAGGAGGGGGCATGAGAAAGGCTTGGCAGAACAGATTAGGGAGAACACAAAGGCATTTTACACTTATGTGAGGAATAAGAGAATGGTCAAAGAAAGAGTAGGGCTGATCAGGGATAGCATAGCGAACTTGTGTGTGGAGTCTGAGGAGGTAGGGGAAGCCCTAAATGAGTTTTTTGCTTCTGTCTTTACGAAAGAAACGAACTTTGTAGTGAATGAAACCTTTGAAGAGCAGGTGTGCATGCTGGAATGGATAGAGATAGAGGAAGGTGATGTGCTGAAAATTTTGTCAAACATTAAGATTGACAAGTCACCAGGCCCAGACCAGATTTGTCCTCGGCTGCTTTAGGAAACGAGAAATGCAATTGCTTTGCCACTTGCGAAGATCTTTGCATCCTCGCTCTCCACTGGAGTCGTACCTGAGGACTAGAGAGAGGCAAATGTAATTCCTCTCTTCAAGAAAGGAAATAGGGAAATCCCCGGCAATTACAGACCAGTAAGTCTCACGTCTGTCGTCTGCAAGGTGTTAGAAAGGATTCTGAGGTATAGGATTTATGACCATCTGGAAGAGCATGGCTTGATTAAATGTAGTCAATACGGCTTTGTAAGGGGCAGGTCATGCCTCACAAACCTTATCAAGTTCTTTGAGGATGTGACTAGAAACGTTGATGAGGGTCGAGCTGTGGAAGCAGTGTATATGGACTTCAGCAAGGCATTTGATAAGGTTCCCCATGGTAGGCTCATTCAGAAGGTCAGGAGGAATGGGATACAGGGGAACTTAGCTGTCTGGATACAGAATTGGCTGGCCAACAGAAGACAGCGAGTGGTAGTAGAAGGAAAATATTCTGCCTGGAAGTCAGTGGTGAGTGGTGTTCCACAGGGCTCTGTCCTTGGGCCTCTACTGTTTGTAATTTTCATTAATGACTTGGCTGAGGGGATTGAAGGATGGGTCAGCAAGTTTGCAGACGACACGAAGGTTGGAGGTGTCATTGACAGTAAAGAGGGCTGTTGTAGGCTGCAGCGGGACATTGACAGGATGCAGAGATGGGCTGAGAGGTGGCAGACGGAGTTCAACCTGGATAAATGCGAAGTGATGCATTTTGGAAGGCCGAATTTGAAAGCTGAGTACAGGATTAAGGATAGATTCTTGGCAGTGTGGAGGAACAGAGGGATCTTGGTGTGCAGATACATAGATCCCTTAAAATGGCCACCCAAGTGGACAGATTTGTTAAGAAAGCATATGGTGTTTTGGCTTTCATTAGCAGGGGGCTTGAGTTTAATAGTCGTGAGATCTTGTTGCAGCTCTATAAAACTTTGGTTAGACCGCACTTGGAATACTGTGTCCAGTTCTGGTCGCCCTATTATAGGAAAGATGTGGATGCTTTGGAGAGGGTTCAGAGGAGGTTTACCAGGATGCTGCCTGGACTAGAGGGCTTATCTTATGAAGAGAGGTTGACTGAGCTTGGACTTTTTTCATTGGAGAAAAGGAGGAGGAGAGGAGTCCTAATTGAGGTATACAAGATAAGAGAGGCATAGATAGAGTTGATAGCCAGAGACTATTTCCCAGGGCAGAAATGGCTAACATGAGGGGTCATAGTTTTAAGCTGGTTGGAGGAAATTATAGAGGGGATGTCAGAGGCGGGTCCTTTACACAGAGAGTTGTGAGAGCATGGCATGCGTTGCCAGCAGCAGTTGTGGAAGCATGGTCATTGGGGACATTTAAGAGATTGCTGGACATGCATTTGGTCACAGAAATTTGAGGGTGCATACATGGGGATCAATGGTCGGCACAACATCGTGGGCTGAAGGGCCCGTTCTGTGCTGTACTGTTCTATGTCTATGTTCTATGAGCGTTTTCAGATGTTGGTAATACGTCATACAGGTTTCCCGGCTAAAGAGGAGTATCAGAAGCATGACTCCCTTGTAGACTACAACCTTTGTGCCTGCCCGTAGTGGGGAACATTGACCTTTGTGCAGCATTGTTGGCCATTCCTCCAGACTGTCGACAATTCAATGACCCAGTTGGCAACCTTGGACCAGGTTGGCAAGTTTTGATGGTGTGGTCTCCTGGGCAAACTAGCACCTCTAGGACCCTGTCTGCAAATTGGGTGCCAATTTTCCTTTGTCTGATGTGACTGTGGAAAATTGCACAAACCAGGCACAGCAGTGCTTGGCCTTTTAAAAATGTTATTGGTGCAAAGGATCCCAGGAAGTCCCAGCAATGGAAAGTCAATCCAACTACAGCAAGTAGGGGGATATGACTGGCAGACACCACAGGACAATGTGAATAGCTAATATGGCAAGCTTGGGACGTTAGGCTGAGAAAACTCAATAGGCTTTGTAGAAAGAAACCCTGCATGAAACTTGCCAAAATTTAGACTTAGAGATGGTAGGAACTGCAGATGCTGGAGAATCTGAGACAACAAGGTGTACAGTTGGATGAACACAGTGGGTGAAGCAGCATCATAGGAGCAGGAAAGCTGACATTTCGGGCCTAGAACCTGAAGCATCAGCATTTCTGCTGCTATGATGCTGCTTGGCCTGCTGTGTTCATCCAGCTCTACATCTTGTTATCTAAAATTTAGGTTTAACTGATTTCTGGCAAAATTCAGCCCTCTTTCTTTCCCCCATTTTTTTTCTCTTTCTGTCTTGTTTCTTTCTTTCTCTTTCTGAAGTGTCTAATTTCTGCTGCTCAAATTTTTATCTCTCTATTGCCACTCTGTTACATTGTCTTCAGTCCATTGGCTTCCCCTTTTAAAATGTTGGATTTTCTGACTTTTAGGAGAATCTCTAATCCCAACTGCCTGCCTGAAACTTTTAATTACTTGAGGGACAGAACCATTTTGCAGTTTCTGTTTCAAATTGGTTTCAAAGAGACAATTTACTCAGTCCAATACTTTCATTTCAACTGTGGGTTTATGACCAAAGCCCCCAATTTTTTCTAATCAGATCCTGAGCACACTTCCCCAAGTGATTAATATTCTTGGTAAGATGCCCCAAATTGTCAAGCTCTGAGGTTAGGAGGAGGGATGAAATGTCTCCACTTCTTTCTTCACCCACCCACCAAGTTGGTCATAAGAAGGTTAATTTTAAGAGGAAGTATTTCCTGAAGGGCACCTTGCACGCAGATCCAAATGAATTTACGTTTTAAGAGAAGCCAATTTAACAGGGCTTTCTTGGGTTAAGAAAAGAGTGAGTTTAGTAATTACCAAACATGAGAAGAATTGGTAATAGAACACACATGAACACAGTTTAAGAATGTGAAGCATGTTAAAAGAAATGTTCGAAGATATAAGGGTCAGTCAGTAAGTTGTTTCTGAGGAGTAAAACCATTATAGTGAATGTTACTAATAGTATTCACATTGATAGTGAATTTCAAGATTAATGGATTTGAAGATTGGTTGAAATTCCCAGCCCCAGTTCTTTTTGACAGTGGCTAGTTGGCAGCACTCTGGAAGAGACCGCTTCCTGTCCTATTTCCTTTTGACTGAGTTGCTGGCTACTTGGTTTCTAGCACTACAAGGGAGTTCTAACCTGCAATGCAAGGGTGACTAGCTTCTTTAACTGTGATCTTCATCGCACTCTAACTCTTAAACTTAGACTAGTGTATACCTCAGTTCATGACCACTCCAGCTTGCACTGGTACACAGCAAACAGGGTGGAACTGACTTTTAACCCCAGTTCTTACATATTCCTGAAAGGGGAAGATTCAAAACATGTCTCTTACCAAGACTGCTGTGTTTTCTCCCAAAAGATGCAGAGTCTAATTAGTTTCAGTTTGTAGTGCTTTTTTATTTCCATTTGGAGCTTCTTTGACACTCACGGGAGTGACATTCTGGTGTTCATCTCCAAACTACCTTTGGATTTACATCTGCAGTCATTTTTACCAAATCAGTCCCCTTTAAAAATCATAAGTTGGTCTTTAAAATTTGATACAAACTTATGTGATCCACAGTAATGATCTGTGGTCATGACATTACTAGCTATTTATACAAGGATACAGATTTAAGGCTTTGAGCATGATTTACAGAGGAATGGAGGAAAGATTTTTTTAAAATGAATGATAAATGACCAGAAATTCACTGCCCATGAGCTGGTGGAAGTGGAGATGATCAATTATTTCAAAAATAAATTAGATGGGCACTTGAGGGAGATAAAAATTACAAAGCCATAGAATAGCAGCGAAATTGTATTGATTTGATAACTCTGCATAGGAATGAATTTTTTGTGTGCTGTGATGACTCCTCAACTATGGCATTGCAAGAGTTAAATGTCCCAGAATTTTGAAACAATGGAATGCAGAGGTCAGGTACCTTTTCTTAAATAGTGACACTATGGGAATAAATAAATGAGATAAGGGTGAGTTTGAACAATATACAAGAACACATCTCTTGCAATGCTAATGAACTATTGAGTTCATACCTCAGCTGCCATGTGTTGCTCCTGACCACACTGAACCTTGACTCACTCAGTATTATTCTAAAATGTACATAACAACAACATGAACCTCTGAGGTTGTAGACTTGCTCGCTGAGCCAGTGTGTTTGATTGTGGACATTTCGTCACCCTGCTAGGTGGCATCATCAGTGCACGTCCGATGAAGTGTTGTGTTCTGTCCTGCTTGGTTTTTTTTGCCTCGGTTTGCTGGGGCAGTTAGTATTACTTCCGGTTCTGTTTTTCAGTGGTTAGCATATTCGTACCAGTTCAATGTATTTGTTGATGGAGCTCCGGTTGGAATGCCAGGCCTCCAGCAATTCCCTGCCATATCTCTGTTTGGCTGTGCCATTATGAATGTGTTATCCCAGTCGAATTTGTGTTCTTCTTTGTCCATGCGCATTGAGACCAATGAGAATTGGCTAGAGGATGCCAGGGAATTCCTGGAGGCCTGGTATTCCAACCGGAGCTCCATCAACAAACACGTTGAACTGGACTCGATATACAAACCACTGAAAAACAGAAACAGAAGAGATGCCATCCATTGCAGCAAACCAAAGCATATAAATAACAAGTGGGGCAGATCACCAACGCTGCGCCAGAGGCACACTGATGATGTTACCTAGCAGAGTGACAAAAAAACACACTCGCTTGGCAAACAAGTCTACAAACTTATCCACAACCCAATCTACAAATCTTCTCAAAAACTTTAAACATGAACATCTTTCTCTAACCAATATTATAACTGGGTTTTGATTTCATCTCCGCTTGTTCTTTCTGATAGATCTTCATCAACAATGAATGGCACGAATCTGTGGGCAGAAAAAAGTTTGCTATCTTCAACCCAGCATCTGGGGAGAGGATCTGTGATGTGGAAGAAGGTGATAAGGTCAGTCTTTGCAATGCTATTTGTTTTTAATACCAAACAAGATTTGACTGATTATTAGTTTTGCTATTAACTTTCAGGCTGTAAGAAAAATAACATCAAATGCTGTCTTCTTATGTTCTCTCACCAGTCAACCAACCCATCATTTCTGTTACTTATGCAGGAAAGTCATGAGTATCTTAGCTCACAGTCTGTTTCCTTTGACAGCTGCATGAAGTGTTTCCCAATGCTAACTTTGCCTTCAGTGCTCCAATCAAGGCTTACTTGCCTACTTTGAATATTTCTCCATCTCACGCCCAATCTGCTTTAATGCCACATGCCTTTTACCTTAACTTTCTGATCACATACCCTAACTCTGAAACAAACAATCATCTTAGTGATAAATCTGAACATAACGAGCTACTTTCCTATAAATATCATAATTAGCATTAAACGTATTTTAGGGCCAAATTTTCATGACAGACTTGAGAATCACAACTTAGCTCATTTCTGAAGTTATGTTCTGAATCAACCAACATGCCTGTGTTATTTTTCCTCTGAAGAGTTGGGGCAGGTTGATTTCAAGGTTGCCATCTCATGTAACAGGCTCTTGGTGGGATTGAAGATGGGTAAATACCTCAGCTACCAGGTTATATTATCCATTTCCATGCACTGGATGTAAGTCTAGTTCTGAGGAACATTGTTGGGACCTTACCCATCACCTCACATCTTCCCTCAGTCTTTACCACCCTTTGCTCCCTCAAATTCCCCAATACCTCCTCCAAACCTATTCATCCAGAACCTACTATGTACAGAATTCATGAGCCATATATCAAAACCTAGAAGTACTTGAAATACTCATCGAGTAAATAAGTAAGTAGTCATACATTCAAACTTCACTTGAAAAAATTGTTCCTTCTCAGAACAATTTCAAAACAATGTCAAATAAATGCCAAGAATACTGACATGCAAACTTTCTTCAAAATCATCTCTCTTTTTCAGTGTTTATCAATCTGACATTTAAAAGTCTCTCCAAAATATTTCAATCCTAGCAACTGCTCATGAAACTGTTAAGCAAATAAAGTTCAGACCCATTCACAGATGTGTAACCAATGTTTGCTTAGTTTTATTCCTTAGTTGTGCTTTGAGCTTAGTCAAGTATTCTTAATGAGATTCCATTGCATAAATCCCAATTCCCCAGAGTGCAATGCAATGGTGCTTTACTCACATCTGTTCATTTTTACAAAGGTTCAATTGATGGACATTCAAGTAAAGTTAGGCATCTACTCAGCTCTTTCAAATGCTCAAAGGATTTCTGGACTTTGAAATCAGTGTAGAGCAGAGATTCCAGATGACACATTCATATCCAATTCCTAATGTTGTTCAACTTACCCACTGGAGAGATACTCTAATGCATATTAAACCTTACATAGCCCTGAGTAATTTAAAGAAGACTTACATTTTAAAGATAGACCCTTAAGATTTAACCATACTTACCTTATACAGTGTCTAATTAGGACTGTGAACTTGGCATCAACTTTTAAACTTCTCTATCAAAACGTTCTTACCTCGACAGGAGGCTTCCTCTGAACTCAAGAGCTGATTGATTTGATGGTTTCTCACAGGCTTTCAGGAATTCACCTGGCAACTGAAGATTTCAAATTTAAGGAAATTTAAGCTTGAAATAGCCATTTTAAAGGAAAATCCCAACATCACTTTGAGGCACTGTTGGGTATTGGCTGGGAAGTTTGATTCATTATCTACCTGTCTCCTTTTCCAGCTTCTTCAGTTTTCCAGGGCAAAGCTGGTCCCTAAAATCTTGCCTTAGTTTCTGCCTCTGATTCCTCCCTTCTCATATGGAACTGGCAGAAATTTCCAGAATTAACATCAGAATCCATTGAACAGCAGCTTTAAAGGTTCGCCCAAAAGTCCGGAAGACACAGGGGTATTACCTGATGTCATCACCAATATTTTGATGTTGTTGCATTCACTAAACTACAGAGAATGCTGCTGAATGAATGGGTGTACTGAAACAATGGCAATGACAATCAGACGTTGCAATCTACTTTAATAAACCAGAAAACAAAACTCCAAGCTGTCAGGGAACTACTTATCTTTTGTCTGCCATCTGGCTTGGTATTGTAAGATCAGGAATTAGATATTTCAACCCTGGGCTCTGTGAATTGTCCTTTGAAGATGGTGTATTCATCAATTTCTGAGCAACATCTCTCAATTGCCCAAGCAAACATGCCGGGAGATTTTCAGAGACTCTGGGGATACTGTCAAAGGTCAGACATTTCAGGTTCCCAGTCCTTAGCACTCCCACCATAAACTGCTTTTTGCAGGCTCTATGTTTCCTATCAACGATGGAGTAGGCTTCTCAAATTTTTGGGCTATAGGATGCTAATGTGTCCTTATGAGTCATTCGAACTAGATCTGTCACAGGCAGCAAACTGATGGAGTGAGGACATGCAGGTGAGAGATGAGAAGGGATATCTGTACACACAGATAAGTGATCAATACAATAAGACCAGGAATCAGTCAGTATGGGAAACAATCGAATTGCTGGATGGGAGACTGTTTGAGAACTGTTGGGGACCCTTGGATGTGAGAGTAGCTAGGATACAAAGACCTCAATGCAGGTGAGTTGAGACAAAGCATGCTAACCAGTGGGGTGGGAGCTGAGGGGGTTTAATGGACAAGGAATCATTAACTCCATGGGCAAGAAATACTTGGGGGTAAAAGCTTGGCCAGAGGGTGGGTGGAAAAGCTAGTAAAAGCAATATACTATGGATGCTGATGATCTGAATGCTGGAGAGACTCAGCAGGTCTGCCAGTGTCAGTGAAGGCAGGAACACAGTTAATGTTCCAGCTCTGGTATGACTCTGGGTACACAAGTGTTCGCAGAATTTCCAAGAGGTCAGAAAGCAGGCCAGTTGGTAAATCATGTGGTTGAATACACAAGGATCCTCAGCCATAGTCTCTTGCATGCCTTGACCGTTTCACAACCCCGTACAGGGAGGCAGTGGAGGAGTTGTAATGCCATTGAACTAGCAATCCAGAAACCCATGCTAATGATCTGGGGACGTTTGAATCCCACCATGACAGATGGTGAAATTTGAATTCAACAAAAATCTGGAATTAAAAAGCCAACCTAACGATGACTGCGTTAACCACTGACAATAAAATCAGCAAAGGAAATCTGTTGTCCTCACCTATCAAATGTCCTCTGAATAAGGAAGAAACGAGCTACAAATTCTGGTTTAGCCTGAGATGCCCACATTCCTGTAAATGAACTCCTTTTTAAAAGATCACTTTCTAATTTCTGTTTTCCTCTGGTTTTGCATCCAAAAAGAATCTTCACAGCCAGAAATCATGCATCTGCTCTGCTCTGCTCTGAAAATGTATGTTCTTCCAAAAGAGCTTCAGCCAGTACATCAGAGATAATGGGGACTGCAGATGCTGGAGAATCCAAGATAACAAAGTGTGAAGCTGGATGAACACAGCAGGCCAAGCAGCATCTCAGGAGCACAAAAGCTGATGATTCAGGCCTAGACCCTTCTCTGATGAAGGGTCTAGGCCCAAAACGTCAGCTTTTGTGCTGCTGAGATGCTGCTTGGCCTGCTGTGTTCATCCAGCTTCACATTTTGTTATCTCAGCCAGTACATTCCTGGTTACAAATATTCTCAGCAGTACCTCTTTTTGTTGCAGGTCCCCAACAATATAGGAGGTGCTTAGGTCAGTGGAACATCCCTGGTACTGGTATAAGATTTGTTATAGATATCAGAACGAAACGGAATGAACTAATGGAAGAAGCTTCATGAGAGTAGAGCGAATAAGAAATCATTGGGCAAAGAGACACGAGTCCACTCAATTCTGTCACTTTAATTTCAATGTGCAAAAAAAGTACCAGGAGGCATCTTTATTCACTTTCCTGTTCATTGTGTGCTCAGGGGGCCACTGAACCAGGAAACCTACTTTTAATTACCTTCAAAACTTCTATTCAGGGTCAATAATGTGTGTGGATGTCATGTTGTTTTCTATGATCCCCACCCTTTCACATGAAATGTTTAGCTGTATGGTCCCATTCTCAAGCACTAGAACAGCCTTTCCAAATGTCAGGCAGGAGAATATGGCCATACATATCTGTGATCAGCCAAGGCAGTGACCACTAACCATACTGCAGACCAGATCTAATTTGACGCTAGAAAAACTGGAAGAGACTTGAACAGCTGTGGAAAAGTACAGAGAGCAGAAAAATCCTGCATACAACTGCAAAGGACCACAACATTGCACCACTTAGTTGGAAACAATGACATCCTATCTGAATACATGTTGTTTAGCTGTGCCTTTTTTTTCCCAAACCAGATGGAAAACAATCAAAATTAAGTTGTTCTCAAAGTAAATGTCATTTTCTGAGCACATCATCTAGAATTCACGTTGCTTAGGTAGCAACTGGCATTGACCATTAACTAAGTAAGGAGGCATGGGATTCAGGGAGATTTGGCTTTCTGGATACAAAACTGGCTGTCCAATGGAAGACAGAGGATGATAGTAGATGGAAAGTATTCAGCCTATGGCTTTGTGACCAGTGATGTTCTGCAGGGACCTCTGCTCTTCATGATCTTTATAAATGGCTTGGATGAGGAAGTGGAAGGGTGTGTTAGTAAGTTTGTCGATGACATGAAGGTTGGTAGAGTTGTGGATAGTGTGGAGGGCTGTTGTAGGTTGCAACAGGACTGTGACAGGATGCAGAGCAAAGAAGCAACGAAGTGGCAGATGGAATTCAACCCAGAAAAGTGTGAAGTGATTCATTTTGGAATGTTGAATTTGAATGCAGGGCTAATGGCAGGATTCCTGGCAGTGTGGAGGAACAGAGGGATCTTGGGGTCCACGTCCAAAGGTCCCTCAAAGTTACCACCCAAGTTGATGAGAGTTGTAAAGAAGGCATATGGTGTGTTGGCTTTCATTGACAGGGGAATTGAGTTTAAGAGCCGTGAGGTTATGCTGCATCTCTATAAACCCCTGGTTAGACCACATTTTGTGTTCAGTTCTGGTCGCCTCATTACAGGAAAGATGTGGAAACTTTAGAGAGGGTGCAGAGGAGATTTTCCAGCATGCTGCCTGGACTGGAGGGCAGGTCTTATGTGGAAAGGTTGAGGGAGTTATGACTTTTTTTCATTGTAGCAAAGAAGGATGAGAGGTGACTTGATAAAGGTTTACAAGATGGTGAGAGGCATAGATAGAGTGAGTACACAGAGACATTTACCCAGGATGGAAATGACTATCACAAGGGGACATTATTCTAAGGTGATTGGAGGAAGATACAGGGGAGATATCAGAGGTAGGTTCTTTACACAGAGAGTGGGGAGCATATGAAATGCGCTGCTATCAGTGGTAGTAGATTCAAATTCATTAGGGACATTTAAGTATCTCTTGGATAGGCAGATGGATGATTGTAAAATGAAGGGTATGCAGGTTAGTTTTGATCTTAGAGTCGGCTAAAAGATCAGCGCAACATCATGGGCTGAAGGTCCTGTATTGTGCTGTATTTTTCTATGCTCTTAAGTCACACATAGATGATTTGGATGTGAATTTGGTTAGTAGGTTTGCAGATGACACCAAAATTGATGGTATACAAGGTTACCTCAGTTTATAAAAGGGCCTTGACCAGCAAGGCCAATGAGCCAATGGGCCAAGGAATGGCAGATAGAGTTTAATCGCGATAAACGTGAGTTGCTACATTTTGGTCGAGCCAATCAGGGCATGACTTATACACTTAATTGTAAGGTCCTGGGGAGTGTTGCTGAACAGAGACCTTGGAGGTCAGGTTCATAGTTCTTTGAAAGTGAAGTCACAGGTAGAAAGGATAGTGAGAATTGGTGAAGCCCAACCTCCGGCCATTAGGAGCCAAGGGGTACCCACTGTACCACAGCTCCAGGCAAATGGGCGCAGTGATGCTCCAAATGAGAAGCAGATCATGACAGTCCCTCTGTTGGACTCAGAACTGGATCTTCCTGGCTTCATTCCCACCCTGATGACTCTGGGTGGGAATAATCCCCGCAGGGAGGAACAGGACAGCTACTTTAGTCCAGAGAATGTCCAAAAGTTTGCCCAGGGACTGGCCCAGTGACAAGACCATGGGTGAATGGACATCGGGTCTATAGATAATTCTATGAACTCTCAAGATGGGTGTTAATATTGCCAGTATTAACATGTGTAGTTTTAAAACTATTACACAATGTGTTTCCATATTGGCTTCCCTTGCCAATGCCAAAGCAGATCTCCTGTTTCTGCAGGAGTGCAGGATACTGTACCTCAGCAGCTACAGGAAATGATTGAGATTATGAACCAATGGGCCTTTGATTTAGCCAGGGAGAGATGATAGTCATTCCTGGGTATTCAGCTCTGAGGAGGCAGTTTCACCATCACCAAGGTTAAGGAGGTGGCACATGGGCACTTACTCATAAGCAGGCGTCATGTTTAGAAACACTCCCCAAGACTAATTAATATATATGGCCTGGTGGTACAAAGTGAGTGGTTGGCCATTCTGCAGCATCTCCCACTGCTGTTGGCGACATCCAGGCCAGTCATTGTGACCAGAGACTTCAACTTCATCATCGATGCAGATGGACAATCCAGAGGGGACCGACAGCAAACCAGGTTCCTGATGGATACGGTGAAAGGCGCCAAGCTACCCAACATCTTCAGAACCCCTGAAAGCAGAATGCAGTGTCAATACACCTGATTGCAACTTTCCACTCCAGAATAGATTTCCTGTTTGTGTCCCACTCATTCTTGGTCAGATCCACCAACATCAAGCTGGTGTTCTTCTCTGACTACTGGCCCCCTGCTGGCTGACTGTCACCTACAGGACAACCAAGGTGCCAGCAATGGAATGTGGAAGCTGAATGTGAAACTGCTGACCCCAGAACACATTGAGGATCTCAAAAGCGACTACATAGGTTGGACAACTGTGAAGCCCCTCTTTGAGTCTCCAGCAGACTTGCGGGAAACAGCCAAGGGGAAAAACAAGAGGTTCTTTATCCTCAAAGGTGTTCAGGAGGCAGGAGAGAGAGATGGAGAAAACTCAAAATTCTAGAAAAGCGTGCAGAACCTACTCCTGCAGCAGGTGATGGGGGTCAGTTTCATGGAGGATCTCTAGGAGGCAATGAGCCAGCAAGCCTTGGTCTTTGCCTCAGAGCCTCCAAGCTAACCTCCCAGGATCCACATCATGCTGCAGGATGAGATGTGCTTGTGTTCCTTCTTCCAGAAGGTGAATAAGGAGAGTTCTGTGCTCAGCAGCCTGAAGGAAGAAAATGGTTTGGTAATGTCATCTCAGTCCGACATTCTGAGAATCAGCAAATCCTTTTATTACAGACTGTATGAAATGAAGCCCACAGACAGTACAGCTCCCCAGTCATTCCCATTCTCTATCAAGGAAGTCTCAGATAACAGCACATGGGAGAGGCTGGGCTTTCTGGATGAGCTGAGCAAGGCTTTCAAACCCTTAAAAGGAATAAAACTCGCAGAAATGATGGCTTACCAGCAAGTTGTATTCAGCTCTGTGAGACAATTGGCCAGGACCAGATAGAGGTCTAAGACAGAGACAGTAGGAACTGCAGATGCTGGAGAATCTAAGATAACACAGTGTAGAGCTGGATGAACCCAGCAGGCCGAGCAGCATCAGAGAAGCAGAAAGGCTGACGTTTTGGGCCTAGACCCTTCTTCAGAAATGAAGAAGGGCCTAGGCCCGAAACGTCAGCCTTCCTGCTCCTCTGAAGCTGCTTGCTCTGCTGTGTTCATCCAGTTCTACACAGAGGTATAAGACAATATGTTTTTGGCAGGTAGGATATGTGAATCTATGAGGAAAGGTATCATCATCCTCATCTACATTTGGAAGGGGGAAACGATAAAATTAGAAATTAGAAATTAGTAACCAATTTCAGTGCTGAATGCAGACTACATAATCCTGTCTAAGGGCATCACGAAACGAGTCAGATCTTATGTGAGATCAGTGATTCACCCTGACCAAACCTATGCTTTATCAGACAGAATGATCTCTGAGACCCTCATGCTCCTCAGGGATACAATTGTGTAGGAGAGGGTTGGGAACATCTGCCTCCTCAGCTTGGACCAGGAGAAGGCCTTTGACAAGATATCGCACACCTACTTGTGGGATGTTCTCTCCAAAATGGGTTTTAGGGAGGGCATCTGCAATTAGATCAAACTGTTCTACACCAACATCATTAGAGCGATCTCAATCAATAGGTGGGAATCAGAAAGCTTCCCGATCAGATCCGGAGTCAGGCAGGGCTGCCCACTCTCTCCTGCCTTGTTTGTGTGTAGTATAGAGCCTTTTGCTGAGATCATCAGGAAGGATGTGATTCTGAGAGGGGTGGCTGTTCCAGGTAGTAGAGGCCTGGAGGCTGAACCCTCCCTGTACATGGATGGTGTCTCTGCTCAGATTCACTGTCATTGCACTGACTCATGCGCAACTGCAACCAGTTTGAACTGGCCTCGGGATCCAAGGTAAGTTGAGGCAAGAACGAGGCTGTGTTCTTTGAGACCCTTTATTCTCTTCACTGCCAGGACAGATAAGCTGAAGGTCCTGAAAATATAGTTTGGAGGGGCCACAGCATGAGCAAAGTTTTGGGAGAAGTGTATCACCAGGTTGTGGCAGAAACTGGGCTTTTTCGAGCACTGCTCCTTCCCCATTGTGGGTAAAAACTTGCTAATCACATGCGAGGCACTCTCTCTGTTGTTGTAAGTGGAGCTGGTCTGGCTCATTCCCAGAATTTGTGCTGCAGCAGTCACTTGAGCCATCTTCTTTTTCATGTGGATGTCAAAGATGGACCATGTCCACAGGGACACCATGTACAAAGCTCTGAATAAAGAGGGCAAGAACATAGCAAACACTGTCCTCACCCTGATAGCCTCCTTTGTGTGCGCCTGCATCAAGCTGTACATAGACACTTGGTACACAAACACCAAGTGTCACTACGTACTGAGGTCCCACCTGTCCCCGGTGTTGTGAAGCATGGGACTGGCCTCATTGCTGTGGAATGCTCCAAGTAGTTGGACTGTTCCTTATCTCCTGTCCTTCATGCAGAAATTGTCAGAGAAAAACACCTTTGACCATAAATCCATCAGGAAGTGGTTAGCACGCAGTGTCCCTATGGGAAAAAGAGAGGATGGATCCTGTCACATGGTTCGCTGAGCAGACTGTTAATGTCATTTGGCAGGATGCCTCATCACCAGAACTTTCCAACAAATACCAAGACATTGCTTGGCTTGTGGTGAGAAGATATTTGAAGGCTTCATGTATGCCCGGACCCTGTGCACCACTGCATGCTGCCCTCAAAGCAGCTGCAACAGGGCGGAGACTGTCATACATCTCCTTCTGGAATGTGCCTTTGCAAAGGAAGTCTAGAGGAGATGCAGCAGTTTTTGTTGAGCTTCATCCCAAACAGCCCCATGATGTATGGCTCTGTGCTCTATGGTGTGTGCCCCAGGATGCACACTGAGACAAACATCAACTACGCTTGGAGGACCATCAACTCAGGGAAAACTGCTGTGTGGTCTGCCTGAAACTTGTTGGTTTTCCAGAGCAAGGAGTTGACTTCAACTAAGTGCTGCAGACTGACACCATCCAAGGTCCTGGACTTCGTGCTGAGGGACACAGTAAAGCTTGGGGCAGATGCCACCAATGTTCAGTGGGGTAACACCTTAGTCTTTCTGCTGAAGCTAAATAGGAACTTGTTCAGTTATTGGATGCTCTCCCATATCATACATATGTAAATGTAGTCTTGCACAAGTACAAAATACCTTTTGTTTTGCTGGATAGTGTCAAATTCCAATGTTTGTATGTTTCTCTGTATGCTATTGTACAAATGCTTTAGTGATTATGTATATAAAGTTTTTTTTGTGAATAAAGCATATTTTGAAATAAACAAACTTACTTTCTGTAGTTGTAGTGTGTTAGGACGAGAGAATGGGAGTGAAAGACCTGAAGTGATTAATGGAATAGTTTGTGTAATCAGTTCCTGGCTTGCTGTCTATAATTGATAAGGTTTGAAATGGCAGGAGAACCCAGCTCCATGGAATGCTCCTCCTGCAATATGTGAGAAATCAGGGAGTCTTCCAGTGACCACGCTGACGATGTGTGCAGGAAATGTGTTCAGCTGCAGCTATTGATTGACTGCATGCAACAGCTGGAACTGCAGATGTGCTTGCTATGGAATAACTGTGCGGCTGAGAATGTTATGGATAGCATGTTTAGCGAGCTGGTCACACCACCAGGGAAGGGCTACACAGACAGAGAAGAGTTGGGTGACCACCAGGACAACCAGGAAGCATGGGCAGGCAGTGCAGGAGTTCCCTGTGGCCATTCCCCTCTCAAGCAGGTATACAGTTTTGGATACTGTTATGCAGGGGGGGTGGGCTGGCCTCTCAGGGGAAAGTAACAGCAGCCAGAACATTGACATTATGACCACCACTGTTGTACAGCAGGGAAGGTCAAAGTGTAGGCGAATGGTATTAATAGGGGACTCTAGTCACGTGCACATGTGGGCGATAGTATGTAGAGAGAAGTGATCACACTACAGGCTAAGGCTGCACAAGCAGGCAACTCCTGTGGCTATTTCTCTGTAAAACAGGAATGCTGCTTTAGAGCACAAAAGCTGACGTTTTGGGCCTAGACCCTTCATCAGAGAGGGGGATTGGGTGAGGGTTCTGGAATAAATAGGGACGGAGGGGGAGGCGGACCGAAGATGGAGAGAAAAGAAGATAGGTGGAGAGGAGAGTATAGGTGGGGAGGTAGGGAGGGGATAGGTCAGTCCAGGAAAGACAGACAGGTCAAGGAGGTGGGATGAGGTTAGTAGGTAGGAGATGGAGGTGTGGCTTGGGGTGGGAGGAAGGGATGGGTGAGAGGAAGAACAGGTTAGGGAGGCAGAGACAGGCTTGACTGGTTTTGGGATGCAGTGGGTGGAGGGGAAGAGCTGGGCTGGTTGTGTGGTGCAGTGGGGGGAGGGGATAAACTGGGCTGGTTTTGGGATGCAGTGGGGGAAGGGGAGATTTTGAAGCTGGTGAAGTCCACATTGATACCATTGGGCTGCAGAGTTCCCAAGCGGAATATAAGTTGCTGTTCCTGCAACCTTCGGGTGGCATCATTGTGGCACTGCAGGAGGCCCATGATGGACATGTCATCTAAAGAATGGGAGGGGAGTGGAAATGGCTTCCGACGTGGAGGTGCAGTTGTTTATTGCGAACCGAGCAGAGGTGTTCTGCAACTCATATTCCGCTTGGGAACCCTGCAGCCCAACGGTATCAATGTGGACTTCACCAGCTGCAAAATCTCCCCTTCCCCCACCGCATCCCAAAACCAGCCCAGTTCGTCCCCTCCCCACACTGCAACACACAACCAGCCCAGCTCTTCCGCTCCACCCATTGCATCCCAAAACCAGTCCAGCCTGTCTCTGCCTCCCTAACCTGTTCTTCCTCTCACCCATCCCTTCCTCCCACCCCAAGCCGCACCTCCCTCTCTTACCTACTAACCTCATCCCACCTCCTTGACCTGTCCGTCTTCCCTGGACTGACCTATCCCCTCCCTACCTCCCCACCTATACTCTCCTCTCCATCTATCTTCTTTTCTCTCCATCTTTGGTCTGCCTCCCCCTCTCTCCCTATTTATTCCAGTTCCCTCTCCCCATCCCCCTCTCTGATGAAGGGTCTAGGCCCAAAACGTCAGCTTTTGTGCTCCTGAGATGCTGCTTGGCCTGCTGCGTTCATCCAGCTTCACATTTCATTATCTTGGATTCTCCAGCATCTGCAGTTCCCATCATCACCAATGCTGCTTTAGATACTGTTAGGGGAAATGGCCTCTCAGGACAAAGCAACAAATCAATTTCACCAATGTTGATTCTGCTGCATGGGGGAAGAGTAAAAAATGAAGCAATGTAATCATAATGGGGGATTCAATTGTAAGGGGAAAAGCCAGGTGTTTCTGTTACACCAAATAAGACTGCAGGATGGTATTTCTAAAGAAGTATTTCTGAAAAAGGGTCCAGACGTCAGCTTTCCTGCTCTTCTGATGCTGCTTGGCCTGTTGTGTTCATTAGCTGTCCGCTTTGTTATCACAGGATGGTATTTTGCCTTCCTGGTCCTAGAATGCCGTTTCATTTATTTATTTGTGGGATGTGGACCTCACTGGTTGGCCAGCATTTATTTCCCGACCCCAGTTGCCCTCCTGAGCTGCCTTCTTGAAATGCTGTAGCCCACCTGCTCCGTGTTGACCCACAATGGGTTGGCACACAGTGTCATTGTGGGAGAAAGCTCCAGGATTTTGACCCAGTGACAGTGAAGGAACAGTGCTATATTTCCAAGTCAAGGTGGTCAGGGTGAGAACTTGAAGGTAGTGGTGTTCCCATATATCTGCTGTCCATGTCATTCTAGATAGAAGTGGTCATAAGTTTGCAAGGTGCTGTCTGAAGATCTTTGGTGAACTTCTGCAGTACATCTTGAAGATAGTACACACTGCTGCTACTGAGCATTGGTGGGGGAAGGGAGTGATTGCTTGTGGATGTATTGCCAATCAAGTGGGCTTTGTCCTGGATGGTGTCAAAGTTCTTGGGTGTTGCTAGGGCTGCACTCATCCAGGCAAGTGGGGAGTATTCCGTAACACTCGTGACTTGTGCCTTATAGATGATGGACAGGCTTTGAGGAGTCAGGAGATGAGTTACTTGCTGCAATATTCCCAGCTTGTGGCCTGCTCTTGTAGCCATTGTGTTTATGTAGTGAGTACAGTTGAGTTTCTGGTCAATGATAACCCCCGAATGTTGATAGTGGGGGATTCAGTGATGGTAAGACTGTTTGTTGTCAAGGAGCAGTGGTTAGATTGTCTTTTATTGGTGATGGTCATAGCTTGGCATTTGGGCGGCTCAAATGTTATCTGCTACTTGTCAACCCAATCCTGGATATTGTCCAGATCTTGTTGCATTTGAACATGGACTGCTTCAGTATCTGAGGAGTTGCAAATGGTGCTCAACATTGTGCAATCATCTGCAAACATCCCACTTCTGACCTTATCTTGGAGGGAAGGTCACTGATGAAGCAGCTGAAGGTGGTTGGGCCTAGGTCAATATCGTGACAACTTCCAGCAGAGATGTCCTAGAGCTGAGATGATTGATCTCCAACAACCACAGTCATCTTCCTATGTGTCAGGCATGACTCCAACCACCAGAGAGTTTGCTCCCTGATATCCATTGACCCCAGTTTTGCTAGGGCACCTTGATGCCACACTCAGTCAAAAACAGCCTTGATATCAAGGGCTGTCACTCTCACCTCACCTCTGGAATTCAGCTCTTTTGTTCATGTTTGAACCAAGGCTGTAAAGAGGTCAGGAGTTGTGTGGCCCTGGCGGAACCCAAACTGAGCGTCACTGAGCAGGTGCTGCTTGATAGCACTTTACTGTATGATCGAGAGGAGACTGTTAGGGCATTAATTGGCCAGGTTGGCTTTGTTCTGCTTTTTGTGCACAGGACATACTTGGGCAATTTTCGTCATTGTCAGGTAGGTATCAGTGTTGTATCTGTACTGGAACAGCTTGGCTAAGGGAGATAACAAAGTGTGGAGCTGGATGAATACAGCAGGCCAAGCAGCATCTCAGGAGCACAAAAGCTGACATTTTGGGCCTCGACCCTTCGTCAGAGAGGGGGATGGGGTGAGGATTCTGAAATAAATAGGGAGAGAGGGGGAGGCGGACTGAAAATGGATAGATGAGAAGATAGGTGGAGAGGAGAGAATAGGTGGGGAGGTGGCGGGGCGGGGGGTGGGGGTGGGGGGGGGGGGGAGGTCAGTCCAGGGAGAACGGACAGGTCAAGGGGGCGGGATGAGGTTAGTAGGTAGGAAATGGAGGTGCAGCCTGCGGTGGGAGGAGGGGATGGGTGAGAGGAAGAACAGACTAGGGAGGCGGGGACGAGCTGGGCTGGTTTTGGGATGCAGTTGTGGGAGGGGAGATTTTGAAGCTGGTGAAATCCACATTGATACCATTGGGCTGCAGGTTTCCCAAGCGGAATATGAGTTGCTGTTCCTGCAACCTACGGGTGGCATCATTATGGCACTGCAGGAGGCCCAGGATGGACATGTCATCTAAGGAATGGGAGGGGGAGTTAAAATGGTTCGCGACTGGGAGGTGCTTAAACAACTTCTGGAGTTCAATGCCAACCAATTGCTGGCCAACACTTTGCACAGCAAACTGGAGAGCAATTCCACACCACAGAAGGTCAGAAAGAGGGCACAGATTAAAGGGAGAATAAAATTTGATGCAAAACGTCTACCAAAAAAAAGGTGCTTTTTTGATGGAGATGGCCATTGCCTGGCACATGTTGGTGTGAATGTTACTTGCTGCTCATCAGCCCAAGCCTGGATATTGTCCAGATCTTTCTGTATTTGGACATTGAGAAGTCGTGAATGGTACTGGGCTTTGAGTAATCATTGGTGAACATCCCCACTCTACCCTAATGAGAGAGACGAGGTCATTGATGAAGCAGCTGAAGATGCTTGGAGCTAGGGCACCAAAATAAAGATCACAGTGTAGAAAAGAGTGAAAGACTCTTACTCCAGAATAAGGATGAATTAAAGATGCTATAGACCAAGGAAAGTGGTAACGTGATAGAATGGAACTGCCTCGTATCTGTGTGTAGACCCCTCCAATACAGGCATATAGATATGGAGTATCTAAGGATGTTAGCAGCAGTGACAGATATGTATTTTGCTGCCCTGAGCTCAGTGTCGGAGGCTTTCATAGAGAATCCAGGCTGATGAAAATCTGCCCAGTAGACATTTAAACTTCCTGAACAATATCGGCATATGTCTGTGTATCAGTACTTCCGTGGGCATACCGATATTTTTCTCCCGACTTTACCCCATCAACAACAATCCAGAGATAAGAAAAGATTTGGGCCATGTCTAGTTTTAAGTTTGTTCACAGGAATGGAGCTGCAATGATTTGATCTGCATCTCACTTTATTTTAAATGTGACATATTAATTAACCTAAAAATATCTGATGCAGCCAAATTTTGATAACTCATGCTAGATTCAAATTTCTCAATAATTTGAATTAACTACTAGATTTCAAACACCAAGATTAAAAGAAAACATAAAAATCATTCAATGTTATCCAGAATTTCAAATGAATCATCCTTGAATGAAGGTGAGCAGTCTCTGGGGCAGAAATGTGTTCGAGCCCATCCACAGTCAAGGAGACATGCCCCAAATTAGGCCTCGTTCCCATTGCCTTGTTACACCTCCACAAGCAGCTGAGAAATGTCATCTCAAGGATACATCAGACATTCAATCATCAACAGTGCCAGGACAGCAGTGGGAGGTGGAAGTATTCATGAGGACTCTGGCATAGGGGGAAGGGTAGAGAATGTAAAGTTAGCAGAGTAGGCCCTATAAAATAAAAGAGGGGATTTGGAGTTCAAGGGATGACCTAAGGCTGCCAGTTTTTCTACCTCCATAGGTTTGAAACAGTTGTTCTCCAACAGGAATAACTGAGGAATGCTGATTTGTGATGTGCCACACCCCTATCCTGCTCACTACAGCCCAATTCCTATCAGAGGTCCTCATTTACACTGTCTGCAGAGTATACCCTTAAAGTAGGCAGACTGAGATTCAGTTTCCAGTCAAGATCTCATTGTTGTAGATTGCCTGGATGCATTTATTTACTTCACTGCTCCTAATTCAGCACATTACTGGCTTTGATTTTAATCTGCATGACTTCAGTAAAAACTGGAAGGGACACTACGAAACTCGAAATAATAATTAAAGAAATATAATTGTTAAGAAATATCATTGATCACTGTCTCTGTTGCAGAAAAACTGGTTGATCGAGTTCCTGAATGTACAGCTTAAAACACATGCAGTTTTTGACACCCAGTTTCAATCAATGTCACAAACTGAAACTGAATTAAGCCCTTGAGTGTGGATATCTCAGGACGGAAAGGAGTTCCCAGAATTTATGAAATACGGTCCCTCTCTTCAGCTAGCCAAAGTTTATTCCACGTGACAAAATATTGAAATGCTTCCAGCAGCACCAAGCCGCAAAACAAATGTGTTTATAAGCAGCCAAGGGCTGATTATTCAATGATATTGCATTTGATCTTGTGTTTCACATTTGTTACTGTAGTTTAAAACGAGATCGGAATTTCAAATTGTTGTTGCCGGTTGATGAATGCTTAGGGGCATTTCATTCAAATGCATGCTCCTGTGGACAAGACTGATGCACCATTTCCTTGCGTCATCTTTGCTGCCAAATGATTTCCATTTCCCACCCACAGCCCTGACACTACGTCCTGAACACACAATCTTGCATCATAGGAGGCCTTACCCTCATTCTTTGAACATACCAACACAATCATTAACAAACTATAAAAACAATACAGGAGTGATATGTCATTCTTGATATTCTCCCTTCACATTCCACAGAGGTAAACTATGATGTAAAGAGTTTATTCTTCAAATGTTAGGATCAATCTGAAAGGAGTTTCATGAAGATCAATGGATCCACCACTTTGAGGACATGATGCTGATTGTTGATATTGGTGTTTCTATTGAAATGTACAATGCTTGATGGCAAAAGGAAGGCTCAGACTGTGTGAATGTTATATTGCGCGAAATAATTATGCAAGTGTGGACACTCTCAATAATAGAACAAACTTAAAGGTTGTGTACCTTAATGCATGAAGCATTCGGAATAAGGTGGGCAAACTGATGGTGCAAACTGAGGTAAATTGAGGTCATGAGGACTTTAAACTAGTTCGGCGGGGGTTGAGGGGCGGGGGCTCCAGAGAGTTTATTACAATTTCCAAAATAAGTAATAGGACAGAGAGTTTGGGAATCCAATTTCAGGCACAGTAGATAAGGGGACGACTATGAGAATGGGCATGGCCAATGTAGGACTGAGGGTGTTGTACTAATATAGACACTTATACATGAAACAAGATAAATGAAGTTGTAGTGCAGATTGAAATTGGCAAGTATGATGTTGTGGGTATCAAAGAGGCATTGCTGCAGCAGATCAGTGCTGGAAATAATACATCCAAGGACACATGTCATATCGAAAGGACAGGCAGATGGGCAGAGGGGGTGAGGTTACCTTGTTAGTAAGGAATACAATTAAACCGATAATGCTAAGCTGTACAGCATCAGAATCTGTGTGGATAAAGTTGAGGAACTGGAAAAGTTAAAAAGACCCAGATGGGGGTTGCATACAGGCCTCCTAGCAGTGGTCAGGATGTGGGGCAGAAAATAAATCATGAGATAGAAAAGATATCTAAGAAAAGCAATATTACAATAATCACAGGGGATTTCAATATGCAGTTGGACTGGGAAAATAGAGTTGGTCGCAGATCCCAAGAAAAAGAATTTGTGGAATGTATATAAGATGATTTTTAGAGCAGCTAATGGTAGAGTCTATTGGGGAACAGGCAGTTCTGGGTTTGTAATTCTGATATGTAATGAGGAAGATTTGATTAGGGAGCTGAAAGTGAAGGAACCCTTCAGGGCCGTGACCATGTTATGATAGAATTCACCCTGCAGTTTGAGAGGGAGAAGATTGATGTAATGGTATTATAATTGAGCAAAGGTAACTGCAAAGACATGAGGAAAGAGCTGGCCAGAGCTGTTTTGAAGGGGAGCCTGGCAGGGAAGGTGGTGGAGCAGCAATGGCAGGAATTTCTGGGGGTAATTTGGGAGGCACATCAGAAATTCATCCCAAGGAAGAAGAAACGTACTAAGAGGAAGATGAGGAAACTATGCCCAACAAAACAAGTCAGGGACAACAGTAGAACAAATGAAAGAACACGCAATGAGGTGAAGATTAGTGGGAAGCCTGAGGAATGGGAAGCATTTAAAAACCAGCAGAGGACAAGTAAAAGCAATGAGTGAGGGGAAAGATTAACTATGAGTGTAAACCAGATAGTAATATAAAATAAGATTACAAAACACTTTTGAAATATTTGACAGATAAGAGAGAGGCAAAAGTAAACATTGAACCACTGGAAGAAGAAGTAATGATGAACAAAGAAATGGCAGAGGAACTGAATAGATACTTTGCATCAGTGTTCATGGTGGAAGACACCAGCAATATACTAGACTTCAAGAAAGCCAGGGAGCAGAGGTGAGTGTAGTGACTGTCATTTGGGAGAAGGTGCTGGGGAAGCTGAGAAGGCTAAATGTGGATAAATCACCTGGACTGGATGGACTACACCCCAGGGTTCTGTAGGAGATAGCTAAGGACAGTGTGAAGGCATTGTTGGCAATCTTTGATGAGTCACTGGAATCAGGGAGGGTCCCGGAGGACTAGAAAATAATTATTGTTCTGTTTAAGAAGAGAGAGAGGCAGAAGACAGCAAACCGTCGAACAGTTATCCTGACTTGGTCATTGGTAGGATTTCAGAATCCATTATTAAGGCTGAGATTACAGAGTACTTTGTAGTGCATGGTAAAATAGGGCTGAATCAGGACAGTTTTGTCAAGAGGAGATCACACTGGACAAATTCAAGTTGGACAAAGGACAACTAGTAAACATGATCTATTTGGATTTCCAGAAGACCTTTGACAAGGCACCACACAGGAAACTGCTGAATAAGTGCCTATGGTGTTTGGGTCAAGGAGCTTGTATGCATGGATGCAGCATTGGCTAACTGACAGAAGGCAGAGAGTGGGGATAAAGGAGTCTTTTTCAGGATGGTAGCCAATGACTAGTGGAGTTCTGCAGGAATCTGTGTTGGGACCAGTCCTATTCACATTATACATTAATGGTCTGGATGAAGAATCTGAGGGCATTGTTGCTAAGTTTGCAGATGACACAAAGATAGATGGAGGGACAGGTAATGTTGAGGAGACGGGAACTACAAAAGAATGTGAACACACTAGGAGAGTGGGCAAAGAAGGGACAGATGGAATACAATGTTGGGAAAGATCAGGTGGCCAGAACAGAGGCATATTTTCTAGATGGGTAAAGCCTTCGGAAAACTGAGGAGCCCCAGTTCAAGATTCTCTTAACATTAACAAGAAGGTTCAGTTAGCAATTAGCAAGGTAAATGTAACCTCATTTCAAGAGGTCTAGAATACAAGAGCAGGGATGTACAGCTGAGTCTGTTCAGACAGCATTTGGAATATTGTCAGCAGAAAATCCCTCCTTAACTGTTGGTCAATCTACAGCATGTGGACTGCAATGGCTTGAGAAAGCAGCTTAACACCACCTTCTCAAGGGGCAACTGGCAAGGGGCAATATATGCTGGTCCAGCCAGCATGACCCACATCCCAGGAGAGAATATTAAAAATAAGTTTTGGGACCCATATCTAAGGAAACATATTCTGACCTTAAAGGTGGTCTAAAAGAGATTTATAAGAATGATCCTGGAGGCAAAGGGCTTGTCATATGAGGAGTGGCTGAGGACTCTAGGCCTGTACTTGATGGAGTTTCAAAGGATCCTGGGATATCTCATTGAAAAACTTACAGAATAGTGAAAGACCTGAATAGAGTGGATGTTGAGAAGATGTCTCCAGCAGTAGGAGAGACTAGAAGGAACAGCCTCATGGTGAATTGACAACCCTTTAGAACGGAGATGAAGAGAAATTTCTTCAGCCAGAGGATGGTACACTTAGGGAGCTCATTTCCACAGAAGGCTATGGGGGCTAAATAATCGAGTCCATTTAAGAGAGAAATACATTCTTGATGAGTAAAGGGACAACAAGTTATGGAGAGAATGCCACAAAATGGAATGGGGGAACATGTCTATTTTTATTATAATTCATGGGCTTGAGGGTGTTGCTGGCTATGCCAGCATTTATTGCCCATCCCAGAGGGCACTTAAAAGTAATCACATTGCTGTGGGTCTGGAGTCACACGTAATCCAGAACAGGTAAGGATGACAGCTTCCTTCCCATAGGATAGTACAGTGGCTCAGTGCTGCCACACAGCACCAGGTAATGAGGTTCGATTCCACCCTTGGGCGACTGCCTGTGTGGAGTTTGCACGTTCTCCCTGTGTCTGCGTGGGTTTCCTTTGGGTGCTCTGGTTTCCCCTCAAAGTCTAAAGATGTGCATGCGAGGTGGATTGGCCATGCTAAATTACCCATTGTGTCCAGGGATATGCAGGCTAGGTAGATTAGTCGTGACAAATGTGGGATATGGGGATAGGATAGAAAACTGTGCGTGGGTTGGATTCTTCTTGGAGGGTCAGTGCAGACCTGATGGACTGAATGACCTCTTTCCATACAGTAGTGATTCTATGATTATAAAGGACTTTAATGAACCCGGTGAATTTTTCTAACAATCACTTAATTCCAGATTTTTAATGATTCCAAATTCCACCAGCTGCCATGGTAGGATTCAAACCCAGGTTCCCAGGACATTTTCTGAGTCTCTGGATAGTCCAGTGATAATATCACTGCGCTGCTGCCTCCTCATGGAGCCTCAGCCATGATCAAATTGTGGAGTGGATTTGATAAACTGAATGCCTAATTCTATTTCCATATCTTTTGCTATTGTGGATTTACGGCAGATGATAGGAGGGTACAATTTCTGAAAAGACAGCTTCAGAGCAGGGATATAAATTATTAGCCAACTTCTACGCAGCTAATCATGCAACATTCCTCAAGGAATGACCAAACTGCTTAATCAGAATTAACAATGGAAATCTCTTTCTCCTGTACTTCACTATCACTACATTGGATACCAAAGATTAATATTGTTCTAGGAGTTCATGCGCTGGAGCTCTACACAAAGGAGCATTAAAAGCAAGAAGTTTTGTTAGGTAATAAAGTGTGAAGATGGATGAACACAGCAGGCCAAGCAGCATCTCAGGAGCACAAAAGCTGACGTTTCGGGCCTAGACCCTTCATCAGAGAGGGTGCTCTCTGATGAAGGGTCTAGGCCCGAAACATCAGCTTTTGTGCTCCTGAGATGCTGCTTGGCCTACTGTGCTCATCCAGCTTCACACTTCATTATCTTGGATTCTCCAGCATCTGCAGTTCCCATTATCACTGATACAAGTTTTGTTAGGTGTTTGGGTTGTGGGTAACCCCAGAAAATGAAATTGAACAGTTGAGAGAGAAAACACACTCAAGGGAATATCCATAGGTAAAATGATTGGGATTAGATCTTTGCTGTGTTGCAGTGTTTGATCAGAGAGTACAGGCAGTGAGACAGTGACAAACTGTATTGTCCAATCGAGAACAGTTTCAGGAGCTGCTCAGTCTTCAGGTTTGAAAGGGATGGAATTCTGCGAAGTTTAAAGAACTGTGAATATATCCCAAACAGTCTCTCAACATCTCATTAAGGGTTAAAACAAAGTCACGTGTCACAGCCAGTCATTTTAACCTAGTCAACCTTGCCAATACAGATTCCCCTGATTCTCAAATTGCTCAGCAATAATGATGGCATGTCAGAATTAGAGGTGGCTTGATGTTGTAATATTCTTTGAACTCTTAAAGATTTTAGTATCTGGTGCCTCAGTAAACGCCAAGCACTTAATAACAAAAAATGCTGCAGGTCCACAAGCTGTCAGAATTATTCATTGCTATTCATCTCCCTAATGTCATTTTTCTGGAAACAATAATGCATTCTTTTCACACATTGGGCCCAGTCTTCGAAAGCAGAATCAAATAGCTCAAGCTTCCCAAATAACAGCATGATGCCAGAAATGCTTCTCCCAACTCAAAGACGACTGTTATGACCAAATTTCTTCAGAAATGTGCCTTAATCTCATTGCCACTGAAATTAGTCCACAAAGGCCAGTGTCCTGTCCCCAAGTCAATCTTTATTCATATGTGGAGAGTCCTTGACACAGAGCCAGCTGTCAGAGTAAGCAGGATGTCTAACATTCTTGTTCTTACCTGTCAACCAAGGTCTCTGATTGGACCAGATTAACAGCCCCAATCAGGGAACCTGTGTTCTATGAGGTCCACCTGGCTGACCTAGTTACAATCAGTACAGACTCCTCCACTGCAGCTAAGTTATCAGATCTTTAACTGATAGTCAGTATTGAATGAACAAAATTTTCCACAAATTAAATATCGGCAAGACTGAAGCCATTGCATCAGTCCCTGCATCAAACTCTATTACTAAGCTATAACTCTTACCCTCTCCCTGACAACAGTATGAGATTAAACCAGTCTGTTTACAAACTTGGTGTTACGTTGGATCCTGAAATAAAGATAGCCCCTCCTTTTAATCAAGATTTCAAAATAATGAAGAGTTTGATGGAGCTAATAGATTGTGGGAAAGAAATTCAACTTGCCAGTAAGTCTTGAACATCACAGTTCCAATCCTGAGGCCCGAAACGTCAGCTTTTGTGCTCCTGAGATGCTGCTTGGCCTGCTGTGTTCATCCAGCTTCACACTTTGTTATCTTGGATTCTCCAGCATCTGCAGTTCCTATTATCTCCAATCCTGAGGTGAACGGCTTTGAGGAAACAACATTAAACCAACTTAAAAAATTGGAGTTAGGTTCAGTTGGACCTTTCTCATCAGAAGTAAATTGTAATGTTATGCGCTGTGAGGGAAAATAATTTGCATTGTTTAATTCCTAAATTGAAGTAAAATTAATTTGATTACCTTTTTTTAAAATAAATTACTAATCAGTGAACCAATCACTAAATATATTATAAAATAAGCTGATTCTGCTGTTCACCACATTCTTTCTTTACCTTCCCTCTTGTTTTTGGCCCTCTGGTTCAGGCCTTTGCTGCTTGTCAGCCTGCCTGGTCACTAGTCACCCTTCCACTGCTCAGGACCTCCCTCTCCTGAACATTTGCTGTGAGTGAGAGCTCCAGAAAAGGGTGATGAGAGTCAGGAGGAGTAGACTTGACATGGAGGATCAGCCTTAATAAAATGCATGTAAAATACAAAGCTGAGGGTCATCAGTAAGAGGGAGGGTCAGCAAGAAGCAGAGGCCACTCAGAAGTGGCACTCATTCAGTTACATAGCCCTTCATCAACCCAGAGCAAAACAAATTTAAAATAGAACTTGTGCCACAAAATGAGAAAACGAACTTTACTAGCTGACTGATGTCAAAACAAAAGAACCTAAAGTGGACAGCTGAATTTTTTTAACAATTCATTAATTATACATCAGTAAATGATTAAACAGTTCAAGTCAAACAATTCAGAAAATACAATGAAAGAATCAAAATGCTCATTTGAGCATTGCGCTCTTAGGTGCCTCCATCCAAAACATTTACTAAATACAAGAGAAAATAAATGCATTCCAATATAAGCTATAAGAGATTCTATAAGCTAACAGATCCTTGGTGTAGTATGGCAATTAGGCTTTAGGTGGTGTTCTTCAAGCTTCATTGCATCCCTCAGCATGTAGTCCTGGACCTTGAAATGGTCAAGGGCAACTCTTTGCACCGGAAGACCAACAATGTTTCAGACTGACCAAAGAGCACCTTTAACTGAGTTGCTAGCCCTCCATGTGCAGTCAATGTTTGCCTTGGTGTGTGTCCCAGGAAACAGCCTTTAGAACAGAGAGTGCTGCTTCACAGAGCTAGTTCGGATGAACCTCGACAAAAATTTCCAGTACATATGGCTGTTATTGATACAATCAGTATAAATTATAGGCTTTAAGACTTTGTTAGTCGCATTGTGAACTTTATGCCTCATCTGCTGTCTGTTGTATGAGGGGATGGTTGAAAGATCAGGGCACCTGGTTGGCATATATAATAGGTTCTTTAGAAATGCAAATTGGTTGCAAATCTCTATTTAATGGCCTCAGGACCTCAGTGACTTAATAAGTCGTGCTTTGAGGTTCGGCCTTGATGACAGGTACCTTTCAAAACTAAACAAAATGAAATATTATGCCTGAAAGAGTAAAACAGTTCCAATCTGATGACGGAGATTCTCATTGATATTATGCTCTGATGTTCCTGCATTGTTAGGTTTGTTATTTATAATTCGATAAACTCTCTTCCTTGTTCCGAAAGGTGATGTAATTAAGGTGTTGCAGCTCCTTGTTTTGCAGAATAAGTTATTCCATAGTCTGAGGGCCAAATGAAGAAAGATTTCAGTTAAATGAAGGCCATTGTACACACACCTGTGCTCTTCATGTGGCTTAGAGCCAAACTAAACATTTTCATAATGCGATCTCAATATTTACCACACCACAGTTTTTTGTATTGGAATTAGTCATTACATTTATAAAGGCAAAACAAATTTAATTGATGTGGCAAACTCTTAAATATTTGTGATTACACTAATTCAAAATCATAATCATGCAAAATGCTTTCCAGAAAATCAAGCAAATTTGCCTAGATCATCAATTTAAAAAATTTTCAAAAATATATATTATTTATAAAATTTGTAAAAATTTATTCCAAAGCATTTTGACTTGAATGTAACAAAATTTACAATAAAATTTAACCGGTCGCCATGCAACATGTTCCACTCGATATGATTGTAATAAATTTAATATTTACAAAATATATTCCTGTCAGATATATGGCCAAAAAGCAAAACATTTCAAACTGGAAAATAAAATTAACATTTTCACTATTTTTATTCTGAGATGCCTCAGTCCCTTTTCAATGTTCTTCATCAATGTACTTTCCTTTATAAGAAGCACAGCTCGAGAGGTTTTACAATTCCTGCTTTTCAGTGTACTGTGGCTGAAAAGCCAGAGACAATTACTTTTCTCCATTTCATCTCTGCAGTGGTTGCCTCAAGCTTGAGAGCTTCCCTCAAAACTTACTCCTGGACCTTGAATGTGCCACTCTACGACACGAGTTTATGATGACTCTATGCATTGCAAGCAGACCAAAGATTATCTTTTCAATGAGCTCAAGAACAGTTGATATTTATCTGTGTGTGTGTGTGTGTGTGTGTGTGTGTGTGTGTGTGTGTGTGTGTGTGTGTATGTGTGTCTGTCTGTCTGTGTGTGTCTGTGTGTGTGTGAGTCTGTGTGTGTCAGGGAACAGCCTGTAAAGCAAAGAGGCTTGCATCACAGAGCTACTCGAATGGACCTCAACAAATACATTGCATTGTTCTCCAGACCTTACCTGCAAAGGCAGATTGGAAAAGGATATATAAATAATTTTTGATGCATTTGCTTTGTTTTGTTTGTCAATAAGACACATTAGAGATTTATCTCCCTGTATATATTATTGAGTTTTATTCATCAAAGACCATCATAAAATTGAAACGCATGAGTTATTAAGTGGTGCCAGGTAGACACAAGTTACCATTGGCTCCTGGCTGCTATTACACTGCAAGTTGCAGTGCTCATTAATTTCCAGGTTGTTTTAAGAACAGAGTTTAGTGCCTTTATTGTCCAAATAAATTTGTATTTAACCCGTTTTGCAATGAAACAGTGTCCTGTGTGAATTTCCTCAATTCTTGAGATTCACGCACCAGTGAGGCTGGTGTTTGAGTTGTCTGTGGGATTGAGACACTTGATTTTTTTGACAGTACGATCAGGAACAATTGGCTTTCCTGGCAGATGAGCATTGTAAAGGTTTTTCCTAGCAGTACTGATTAGATTAGAGGGTATTTTCATCAAGGTTATACTTGTTCATAACTTAGAAGAGGAAATGTCAAAAAAAAGTTGCATTTTCTCAGAAGTCTTTCAGTTCCTTGTGACAAGCTGTCTTAAGCTAAAAGTGAATGATGCCCAGTTTTCTGAACTAGCCCTGTGATCGCAGTAAATTGTAATCAGTGTACATCAGCTTATCGGAGCACAGGACTAAAAAGAGATAACGAGGTGCAGAGCTGGATGAACACAGCAGGCCAAGTAGCATCAGAGGAGCAGGAAGGCTGACATTTCGGGCCTAGACCCTTCTCCAGAAACCATTTTTGAAGGCGGGTCTAGGCCCGAAACTGCTTGGCCTGCTGTGTTCATCCAGCTCTACAGCTTGTTATCTCAGATTCTCCAGCATCTGCAGTTCCTACTATCTGTGAAACAGGATTAAACAAGTATGTGCATTGCATAACCATTAGGAAGGAATTTATTTCCTGACCAGGCGTGCAGTGAAACTGGTGAATGTAGGCTGGCATGCACGTAGAGATTAGGGATTGGGGCTCTGTGCCCAGCTGAAGAGAAATGATCAAGAGAACAGTGATGTTATTATCAGGAGTGAAGAAGATACAGCAAGCACATGTTGGGCTTTATGCTGAGAGGGATTTTCTTACAAGGGCAGGTTGAATTGGTTTGGCTTGAATTCATTGGAGTTTAAGAAAATGGGAGGAAACTTTATTGGACAATAAGTTTCTTAGGTGCTTGATAATATAGATGAGGAGAAGTTGTTTCCCCTTGTGCGACAGTCTTGAAACAAAGGCTATCATCTCAGAATAAGGGGTTGCTCATTTCAGGCAGAGATGAGAAGGAATTTCTTCTCTCAGAGTGTAAAACTAAAATTAGCCTTTATTGTCACATATACTTAATCAGTACAGTGAAAAATTTATACATTGCCACATACAGTGCCATTTAGGTACAACAGCACCCTAGGTGCAGCTCCTTTAGTTACAAGATTGTACAAAATAGAGAAATACAATGTCCAGCATTGCAGAAATAAAAGCTCAGAACAACAGTCTTCCAATCCAGACCACACTGACATTTAGCCTCCAGTGTGCACCATACCCTGACTCTAGAGGACACCATACCAGGCCGAGAGCATGTCACAACAGGCCGAGAGGACGTTGTACGGGGAGGCCACTACAATAGGCAGGGAGGTTGCCACACCACGATGGTGGGGGGCCACGATGGGGACTGTTGAGCCAGGCCGGGAGGTCACCTGTCGTCAGAAGCTGGCTGTTGTCGGAGGCTGGGAGTCATCAGATGCTGATAGAGAAGGAAAAAATACTATCAGGGGAGTAAAAGATAAGTAAAGAAGAAGAATGGGCGGAGCGGAGGAGCTCCAGCTGGAGTGTCCTACAGGTCAAGTAGGAACCTGTGGGATTCTTTAGCACAGAGCGTTGTCAAAGCTGGATTTTAAGAATATCCAAGGCTGAGACATACAGGTTTTTAAGAAATGGCAAGAAAGCAGAGTTCAGGATTATCTGATTAGCCATGACCTCATTGAATGGTATGGCAGATTTGATGGGACAAATGGCCTACTTCTGTTTCTACGTCTTATAGTCTTCTGGAATTCCAGCTTGTCACCAGTCACTTACCAATGAGTATCATTTTCTAGCTAGGAGGTTCAGGTTCAGTGGGTCCTTGTATGGCTCTTGAGCCAATCTTAGTGCCACATCTCTAACTACACTTCTGGCAGGGCCTCCAAGAAGTGGAATTGGTCCTTCGCCTTGAGATCATTGGCATTTCTTTCTCCAGTTCATCTTCCATACTCCCTCTTGCCACCCGATGTTGTCAAAGAATGGTGTCCCTTCTTATAGGAGTTTCCTCAAGTCATTTGTTTCTGAATGACCGTCCCATGCATTGACATCTAAATAGCATTTCGTAAGGCTGATGCAGCATAGTATCGAAGTGCCCCGACTCAAAACATCGACTTCCCTGCTTCTCTGATGCTACCTGACCTGCTATGTTCCTCCAGTTCCCCACTGTATCGGATCTGACTTTCAACATCTGCAGTTCTTGTTATTCCCCTAGCATTTCTTAAAGAAAGCTTTCAGTGAGTTTTTGAAACAATTCCTTCACCCCTCCTCTTGTTCGAGTGCCTTCCTTGAGTTAGATGAAGAAGATTTGCTTTGGCAGCCAGAACTCACGTGTCCTAAGCATGTAGATAGACAGCAGAACTGGTTTTACATTGTCATGACCTCAATGTTGGTGCCATTGGCTGCTTCAGCGACAATTATATTAGTTTTCCTATCTTTCCACCCTTCTCAAACAGCACTGATGGTACTTCTCAAGGGTCTTGAAGCTATGCCTATATTTAGTCTACTTTTTGAAGCCATATGATGAGTCAGAAAAAAATAACTGCCTTATACACAAGGATCTTGATGTCTGCATAGATGTCACAGCTGAAGACTGTTATCCTGAGACATCAGAAGGTAGCACTTGCAGATTGGTTGTGGTGTTGGGTCTCCGCATCAATGTCCACCTTCAGTGTGAGGTAGCTTCCCAGGTAAGGATTTAGAGGATTTCTCCATTGATTTAATGGAAAGATGGAATGGAACTTGCCCTGAGAGAGGTTGGTAAAAGATTTGAGTCTTCTTCAGATTGAGGCTGAGACCAATTCTTCAGTATGCTTCCGTGAAGGCATTAAGCAAGGCTTAAAGATTCTCTTCTGAATGAGCAGAGATAACATTGTCATCTATATAATGAAGTCCTACAAGCGAGGTCAGTTTTATTTTCTTCTTGGACTTCACCTGGTTAAGGCTGAAAAGATTTCCACCCATCCTGTAGACAATTGGAAAGTTTGTTCTTGGTGATGAAGAATGGTGGCGGTGAAAATGGAGAAAAGGGCGAGGGTGATGATATATCCGTACTCAACCCGACTTGACCTTAAAGGATTCTGTCATATTATTGTTGGTGAGGACCACTACCAACATGTTGCATGTCATGGAGGAACATACGGATGAATTTCAATGCACAACTGGCCTTTGACAGAGTTTTCCAAAGCAATTCCCAACTGACTGAGTAAAAAATGTTGGTCACGTTGATGAAGCTCATGTAGACTAGTTGGTGTTTCTGGAATTTCTCTTGTAGTTTCTGAGCAGTGAAAATCATGCACACAGTTCCACGATTTAATCAGAAGATGCATTCCATGACTGGGAAAAGGCGCCGAGTGAAGATTTTGGCAATGACTTTCTTGGCAATGGAGAGTAGGGAGATTCTTTGGTAGTTCCCACAGTCCACTTTGTCTCCTCTCTTGGGCAGTGGCAATGGCATCATTCGTATGATTAGCAAGGGTTTCTTCTTTGTCTCAGATTTTCAGTAACAGTTGATGGAAATGAGAGGTCAATTCTGTTGCTCCAAGTCTGAAAATCTCCACTTGAGAATTCCATCTACTCCTATGTTTTTTTCTTCATACGTCAACTGGTGGTTTGAACTTTGGCCACATTGGGTGGGAGTCCAGAATCATCTTTAACTTGGAATTGGGAGATTTCCTTAAACATGTCCTCATCAACAATTGTATCACAGTTTTTGGGTTTCTTGAAGTGTCTTTCAAAAAGGCTCTGTCCTCTTAAGAACCAGCCTAAACCCCAACATAATATATTAAGAAGGTCGCCTAGACCCTGACTTTTTTCTTATTTTAAAGATAAATGTAATGTGTTGCATTCCAGATGGATTTCAATCGTTAAAACTACTTAATATTAGGCAAAACATAATTTATTCATACACTACAGTTAAACACAACAACAAAATAAAATTAGCTTAGCTATAACTCCAATGGAAAACTTAACAGAATGATAGATTAGTTAACTACTAAACTGTAACCATTCCAATATAGTGACATCCCATAAACACATCCTTGGCCAAGACATTCAGAAAATAGATTGCCCCACAATCAACTCCAGGATCCCCAGAGGAAAACTCTGAGAGGGTGTAGCCAGGGGAAATGTGCTGTAGCAACAACTGCTACCACTGAAAACGTAAGAAACTAAAATTCTGATTCTGTGAAAGCTTGACCACACCCATTTAGACTGCTTCTACTGTTCCAACTTCAAAAAAAGAACCCAAGCCCTCACAAGCCGTTTATTCTGGTGGTACTGTGGAGACTGCTCATTACTTCTACATTAAAACCACTCTTAAAATAAAGGACAAAATAACCTCTTAAAGCCATAGTATCATCACAGTCCTTACTCTGCACTGGTTTGAAATCAAGGATGTTGGCAGCATTCTTGATAGCACTAAAGAAGCTCTGGGTGTTGTGCTTTCCAGCAATGATTTGTAACTCCTTAGCTTTCTCAGTTCATCTTTGATTCTTGAATACCCTCATTCTTCCTGGTAACTCTGCCTCTGCTGTTTGGTGAGTTCTCCTTTTTGCCTTGCCGGTGATGTTTTGCCAGGCACTGAGAGCTTTCCTCTTGCCATTGATGAGGTCTTGGATGTTGTGGTCATTGTTGTTGAGTCAGTTTTGTTGTTTCCTGATTTTGTTGCCGATGGTTTCTTCAATTGTGAGAGGCTGGCTGTCTTCGGCTCTTTCCAGATTTTCTCCACTCCCGTAAAATGAACTCTCTGCAAATTTTGCTAAAGACATTGTTGGATGCTTGCTAGGTTTTTGAAGCTGCTCAGCATTGAGCTTTACTCTGAACGATTTCTTCATCTTCAGCTGCTTCTGGTGGCTTTTGATGGACATTGAGGGTGGCAAAGCTGATGGCCTATCCAGCAGTCACCTGCACTGATCATTGCTTTAGTAATGAAGGCATCCTTTTGGGCTTGGAAGTGAATAATGACATATTGATCACATGCCACTGCTTTGATCATGGATGCCAACAAGAAGTCTTGAACTTGTTTTTTCAGCAGAACAGTGTGTTGTTGCTGATCAGCTGGTGATTTGTACATTTAGTGAGCAGGTGAATCCTGTTGGTGTTGCAATTGCCAACTCCTTCCTTTTCTTAATTCATTTGTGGAAAGTGAGCATCACTGGCTGGGCCAGCATTTATAGCCCATCCCTAGTTGCCCTTGAACCGCTGCATTCCTCCTGCTCTGGGCTGACCCACAAAGCTATTAAGGAGGGAATTTCAGGATGTTGAACCAGCAACAGTGAGGGAATGGTGATATATTTCCAAGTCATGATGGTGATTGGCTGAGAGGGGAACTTGAAGATGGTGGTGTTACGACGTATCTGCTCTCCTTGTCCTTCTAGATGAAAGTGGCCATGGATTTGGAAGGTGCTAGGCTGAGAATCTTTGGTGAATTTCTGCAGTTCATCTTGTACATAGTACACACTGCTGCTACTGAGTGCTAATAGTGGAGGGAATGGATACTTGTAGATGTCGTGCCAATCAAGTGGGCTGCTTTGTCCTGGATGACATCAAGCTTCATGAGTGTTGTTGGAGCTACACTCATCCAGTCAAATGAGGAGTATTCCAATCGCATTCCTGACTTGTGCCTTGTAGATGGTGAACAGGCTTCGGAGGGAATCAGGAGGCGAGCTACTCGTTGCAGTATTCCTAGCTTCTGATCTGCTCATGTAGCTACTGTGTTTATGTGGTGAGTCTGGTTGAGATTCTGGTCAGTGGTAACCCATATGGTATTGATAGTGGGAGTTTCACTGAATGTAACTCCATTAAATGTCAAGGGGAGGTGTTTAGATTGTCTCTTATTGGTGATGGTCATAGCCTGGCATTTGTGTGGCAAGAATATTACTTGCCGCTAGTCAGCCCAAACCAGGATGTTATCCAGATCTTGATGCATTTGAACATGGGCGCTTTAGTATCTGAGGAGTCACAAGTGGTGTTGAACATTTGAAGCTTTGATCTGATTTGATTTGATTTGAATTATTGTCATGTGCACCTGAGTACAGTGAAAAGCTTTGCTTGCAAGCAAATACAGGCAAATAACAGTAAGCAAGGACATACAGATCATTGGGTGAAAGAAACTTAGATAGAGTGAGGCATACAGATTACACCACACAGGATGTGCATGAAGCAAGATCAACATTAGCATGATTAGCTTATTTGAAGTTAGAGAGTCCATTCGTCAATCTAATAACAGCAGGGAAGAAGTTGTTGTTGAAACTATTGGCATGTGTATCTTCTGCCTGGTGAAAGAGGTTGTAGGAGAGCATTACCAGGGTAGGAGGGGCCTTTGACGATGTTTGCAGCCTTTCCATGGCAATGAGGAGTCTAAACGGAATCCATGGATGGGAGGTTGGCTTCTATGATGGTCTGGGCTGTGCCCACAAACTTCGGTAGTTTCTTACGGCCATGGACAGAGCAGTTGTCATACCAGGCTATCCTGCACCCAGACAGTATGCTTTCTGTGGTGCACCTGTAGAAGTTGATGACTGCCCTTGTGAGGATGTGCCAAATTTCCTGAGCTGCTTTAGGGAGAAGAGGCATTGTTGTACCTTCTTGACTGTCGCATCTACATTGGAAATCCAGGACAGGTTGCCGGTTACCGTCGCTCGTAGGATAGTGACACTCTCCACCCTCTCAAACTTGCACCGTTGCTGTAGATGGGGGTTTGTTCTCCTCCTTTCTTTCTGAAGTCAATGATCAGTTCTTTTGTTTTGCCAACAATGAGAGGTTGTTCTCATTGCACCACATCATCGAGCCCTCTATCTCTTTTCTGTATTCTGACCCATCATTGTTTGATATCTGGCCTACCATGGTAGTGTCATCAGCAAACTTGTAGATGGCATTCATTCGGAATTTAGCATTACAACCGTGGGTGTACAGTGAGTACAGTAGATGGCTGAGAATACATCCTTGTGGGGCTCCGCTGTTGAATGTTAACAGAAAGGAAATTTTGTTGTCTATCTTCACTGATTACATTCTATGGATCAGGAAGTTAAAGATTCAGTTGCACAGGGCAGAGCTAAGACCTAGGTCTCAAGATTTGAGATCCTTTTGGAGGGGCAAATGGTGTTGAAGGCGGAGCTGTATTCGATGAGCAGGAGTCTGACATAGGTGTCCTTGTTGTCCACATATTCCAGGGATGATTGCAGGGCTAGGGATATGGTAGCCTCTGTGGACCTGCCTCTTTGGTAGGCAAATTTCAGGGGATTGAGGCAGGTTGCGAGGCTAGAGTTGATGTGGGCCGTGAACAGCCTTTCAAAGTGCTTCACGATTACAGAAGTCGGAGTGACTGGGAAGTAGTCACTAAGACATGTTGAATGGGCTTTCTTGGGTATTGGGATGACGGTGATCTCCTTGAAGTAGGCGGGGACTTCAGCTTGTAAGGGGGAGAATTTAAAGATATCAATAAATACCTCTACATGATTTGTCCTTTTTTTATGTACTGGACATTCTTGGGTGATTTTCCACATTATCAAGCAGATACCTGTGTTACACCTATACTGGAACAGCTTGGCTATAGGAGTACTATTGCCGGAATGTTGTCAGGGCCCATAGCCTTTGTAGTATTCAGTGCCTTCAATTATTTCGTGATATCATGTGGAGTGAATAAAATTGGCTGAAGATTACCTGTGATGCTGGGGACTACTGAAGGAGGCCAAGATGCATCATCCACCCAACAATTCTGGCTAAAGATTGTTGTGAAAGCTTCAGCCTTGTCTTTTGCGCTGACGTGCTGGGATCTTCTATTATTGAGGATGGGGATATTTGTGGAGCCTCCTCCACCAGCAAGTTGTTTAATTGTCCACCACCATTCTCAACTGGATGTGGCAGGACTGCAGAGCTTAGTTCTGATCCGTTGTTTGTGGGGATCGCTTAGCTCTGTATATCACTTGCTGCTTATGCTGTTTGGCCTGCAAGTAGTCCTGTTTGGTGGCTTCACCAGGTAGACACCTCATTTTTGGATATGTCTGGTGCAGCTCCTGGCATGCCCTTCTTCACGCCCCAGTGAACCAGGGTTGATCCCCTGGCTTGATGGTAATGGTTGAGTGGGGATATGCCAGGCCATGAGGTTGCAGATTGTGCTGGAGTACAATTCTGCTGCTGTTGATGACCCACTGCGCCTCATGGATCCCAGTCTTGAGTTTCTTGATCTGTTTGAAGTCTGTCCCATTTAGCAGCGTGATAGTGCCACACAACATGGTGGAAGTTATTCTCAGTGTGAAAGGGGACTTTATCTCCACAAGGACTGTGCGGTGGTCACTCTTACCGATAGTGTCATGGACAGATACATCTGCGGCTGGCAGATTAGTAAGGATGAGATCAAGTATGTTTTTCCTTCTTGTTGGCTCTTTCACCACCTACTGCAGACCCAGTCTAGCAGTTATATCATTAGGACCAGACCAGCTTGATCTGTAATGCTGCTTTCAAGTCACTCTTAGTGGTGGACATTGAAATCCCCACCCAGAGTGCATTCTGTGCCTTGCCACCCTCAATGCTTCCTTTAAATGTTGTTCAACGTGGAGGAGTACCGATTCATCAACTGAGGAAGGATGGTACATGGTAATCAGCAAGAGGTTTTGTTGTCCATGTTTAACCTGAAGCTATGAGATTTCATGAGGTCAGAGTCAATGTTAAAGACTCCCATGGCATCCCCCTCTCAACTGTATACCACTGTGCTATACCTCTGTTGGGTCTGAACTGCCGGTGGGACAGGATATAACCAGGGACGGTGATGGTGGTGTCTGGGACATTGTCTATAAGGTATGATTCCATGAGTATGACTATGTCAGGCTATTGCTTGACTAATCTGTGAGACACAGCTCTCCCAATTTTGGCAGTTGCCCCAAATCTCATTGAGGAGGACAATGCAGGGTCGATAAGGCTGTTTCTGCTGTTGTCTTTTCTGGTGCCTAGATTGATGCAGGTGATCTGTCCAGTTTCATTTTGTGGAAACTTTGTAGTGATTGGCTTGCTAAGCCTTTTCAGAGGACAACTGAAAGTTGACAACATTGCTGCAGGCCTGGAGTCGCACGTAGGCCAGACCAGGTGAGGATGGAAGATTCCCTTCCTTAACAGACATTAGTGAGCCAGGGTTTTTCCAACAATTGGCATTGATTTCATGGTCATCAGTAGATTCTTAATTCCAGATTTTTTATTGAATTCAAATTCCACCATCTGCCGTGGCAGAATTCGAACCCAGACCCCTAGAAAATTAATTGAAATTCTAGATTAGTCATCTAGTGATAACACCACTAGCTATTGCCTCCACTTGCAATGGTTCCTTTCCATAGTTGGGTGTCCTTTCCAAACCTGGAGCTGAAGTCTCCCAGGAATGATAATTTTACCTTCCTTAGGGATGTTGATGAGTGTCTAGACTAGTGTCCAGAATGGAGTTGAAAACTTCTTTGGACTCCTCTATTGCATCAAGTGTTGGAGATAGGTACTCATGATTATTACTTGCTGGTTTTTGACAAGTTGTAGACTTGTAGTCATGAGGCAATCATTGATATCAACAGAGAGCTCCAAGAAACAATTGATGGCTTTGTTCTTTTTGGCATAAACAAAAATACATCCTGGTTTGATCATTGGGTTTTCCTCTGTTGGTGTAACCTCAACTTTATATGAATGTGTGAGATTTTATAGGTTTTTAGCTGTTGCCATCTACAAGCCAGACATGAGCTGGATCAAGGAGAATTCTGTGCTGCTCTTTAATTGTCAGGAGAATGGCAGACTCCAATGACTGCTTTCTCAATGTTTACATGGGGTCTGTCCCTGTGAAGGGTCACCCTACATGGGATAACAATTGGAAAGGGCAGTCAACAGAGCACTACCTCCAGCAGGGCGTGTTCACTCAATGTCATTGTAATTGTGCAGTTCTTTCTTGAGGTTTGACATGGAATTGACATTCTGGAATTAAAGACGTTCTGGAATTTCAAAGCTGAAGATGTAAATATTTTTAAGTAGAGCTTTCATTTCACTGTTAAAAGTTCAGATTGATCCACACCCAACAACCTGCTTTGAAAGAGAAACAGAAATTGTTGGAAAAGCTCAGCAGGTCTGGTAGCATCTGTGGAGAGAAATCAGAGTCAACGTTTTGAGTCATGTGACCCTTCCTCAGAACTGATGGTAGCATCCTGGTAATCTGTGGTTATGTCCTGTTCTACCGGCAGGACAGACTAAGCAGAGATTAGATTAGACTCCCTATAGCGTGAAAACAGGCCCTGCGGCCCAACAGGTCCACACCGCCCCTTGAAGCATTCCACCCAGACCCATCCCCCTGTAACCCACACACCCCTGAACACTATGGGCAATTTAGCATGGCCAATACACTTAGCATGCACATTTTTGGACTGTGGGAGGAAACCCACGCAGACACAGGGAGAACATGCAAACTCCACACAGACAGTTGCCGAGGCTGGAATCGAACCTGGGTCCCTGGCGCTGTGAGGCTGCAGTGCTAACCACTGAGCCACCGTACCGAGATGATGGCACACTGGTAAACAGTTAAGACAGAGTTGCCCTGGGAATCTCCAACATTGACTCTGACCTCATGAAATCTCATAGCTTCAGGTTAAACATGGACAAGGAAAACTCTTGCTGACCAGCACGTACCGTCCTCCCTTAGCTAATGAATCAGTACTTCTCCATGATAGCTAGCAGTTCTGAGGACGAGTCACCGGACCTGAAACATTAACTCTGTTTTTATCTTCACAGATGCTGCCAGACCTGCTGAGCTTTTCCAGCAACTTTGTTTTTGTTCCTGATTTACAGCATCCACATTTCTTTAGGTTTTTATGTAACTAGGAAAATATTGGTTTCTATATAGAGGCTAGGGGCAGGTGAATGTAGAACATAGAACATAGAACAATACAGCGCAGAACAGGCCCTTCAGCCCTCGATGTTGCGCCGACCTGTGAACTAATCTAAGCCCCTCCCCCTACACTATCCCGTCATCACCCATATGCTTATCCAAGGACTGTTTAAAAGCCCCTAATGTGGCTCAGTTAACTACATTGGCAGGCAGGGCGTTCCACGCCCTTACCACTCTCTGAGTAAAGAACCTGCCTCTGACATCTGTCTTAAATCTATCACCCCTCAATTTGTAGCTATGCCCCCTTGTACAAGCTAAAGTCATCATCCTCGGAAAAAGACTCTCACTGTCCACCCTAACTAATCCTCTGATCATCTTGTATGTTTCTATTAAATACCCTCTTAGCCTCCTTCTCTCCAATGAGAACAGACCCAAGTCCCTCAGCCTTTCTTCATAGGGCTTGCGCTCCAGACCAGGCAACATCCTGGTAAATCTCCTCTGCACGTTTTCCAATGCTTCCACATCCTTCCTGTAATGGGGTGACCAGAACTGCACGCAATACTCCAAATGAGGCTGCACTAGCGTTTTTTACAGTTGCAGCATAACATCACGGCTCTGGAACTCAATCCATCTACCAATAAAACCTAACACACCATAAGCCTTCTTAACAGCACTACCGACCTGGGTGGCAACTTTCAGGGATCTATGTACATGGACACCAAGATCCCTCTGCACATCCACACTACGAAGAAACTTTTCATTGACCCAGTATTCTGCCTTCCTATTATTCCTCCCAAAGTAAATCACCTCACATTTATCTGTATTAAACTCCATTTGCCACCTTTCAGCCCAATTCTGCAGTTTATCCAAGTCTCCCTGCAACCTGCAACATTCTTCCACACTGTCCACCACTCCACCGACTTTAGTGTCATCTGCAAACTTACTAACCCATCCACCTATGCTTGCGTCCAAGTCATTTATAAAAATGATATACAGCAGTGGTCCCAAAACAGATCCTTGAGGCACACCACTCATGACCTGACTCCAGGCTGAATATTTTCCATCAACCACCACTTGTTGCCTTCTTACAGAAAGCCAGTTTCTAATCCAAACTACTAAATCTCCCTCAATCCCATGCCTCTGCATTTTCTCCTATACTCTATCATGTGGAACCTTATCAAAGGTTTTACTGAAGTCCATCTACACCATGTCAACTGCCCTTCCCTCATCCACATGCTTGGTCACCTTCTCAAAAAACTCAATGAGGTTTGTGGGATACGGCTTGCCCTCGACGAATCCATGCTGACTATCTCCAATCAAATTGTTGCTTAGAACATAGAACATAGAACATAGAAAAGTACAGCACAGTACAGGCCCTTCGGCCCACGATGTTGTGCCGTGGAATATTCCTAATCCAAAAATAAAATAACCTAACCTACATTCCCCTCAATTCACTGCTGTCCATATGCATGTCCAGCAGTTGCTTAAATGTCACTAATGACTCTGCTTCCACGACTACCACTTGTAAACTATTCCATGCACTCACAACTCTCTGGGTGAAGAACCTCCCTCTGACGTCTCCTCTATACCTTCCTCCTAACACCTTAAAACTATGACCCCACGTGGCAGTCAATCCTGCCCTGGGGAAAAGTCTCTGGCTATCGACTCTATCCATGCCTCTCATTACCTTGTACACCTCGATCAGGTCACCTCTCTTCCTACTTCTCTTCAGAGAGAAAAGTCCGAGCTCAGTCAACCTCTCCTCGTAAGACAAGCCCTCCAGTCCAGGCAGCTGGATAATTATAAATCCTACCTCTTATAATCCTTTCCAAAACTTTTCCTACAACAGTGAGGGGTGTAAGGAATAAATGATAGGTTCAGACAGAGCCTAAAGAGAGAGAATAGTTGGACTGACAAAGAAGTGGATGACGATCTGGCCAGGAGTGTGAATGGCAAAGAACGAGGACTAGTAGTGGCTAACAATGGGTTGTGTGTAATAGCTGACTATGTGTTAACAAGGCCTGGTATGCATATGGGGTTGGGTAAGGACTCGGAATAGCTCAAGTCCTAAAGTTATTGAACTCAATATTGAGCCCAGAGGGCTGCAGAGTACTTAACCAGAAAATGAGGTGATGTTTTTCCAGCTTGTGCCAGGGAACAGAGCAGTGTTTTAAAGGGGCAGGCAAGTGGAAGTTCATGGTCTTTTTTTTTCCATTCAGAATGTAAGTATTCCGCGAAGTGGTCACACAGTCTACACTTCCTTTCCTCAATGTAGAAAGAGACCACATTTTGAGCAACAAATGCAGTAGAATCATAGAATCCCTACAGTGTGTAAAGAGGCCATTCAACTCAACAACTCCACACCATCTGTCCAATGACCAGCCCACCCAGACTCATCCACTCACCCTATCCCTGTATTTCCCATGGCTAATCCACCTAACTTACACATCCCTGGACACTATGGGCTATTTATCATGGTCAATCCACCTAATCTACACGTCTTTGGACTGTGGGAGGAAACTAGAACACCTGGAAGAAACTCGCACAGGCACAGGGAGAACTTGCAAACTCCACACAGACCCATGCCCGAGGCTGGAATTTAACCTGGGTCTCTGGTGCTGTGAGACAGCAGTGCTAATGCTGAGCCACCATGCTACTCCGGACTAGATTGTGTGAAGTGCAGGTAAACTGCTGCTTCACCTCGAAGATATGTTTGGGGCCTCGGATACTGAGGAGGGAGAAGGTAAATGATAGGTGTTACACCTTCGGCAGTTGCTGGGAAGGTGCCATGGGGCTGTGGGGGGGATGTTAAGACAGAAGGGGTGTGGACCAGGGTGTCTCGGAGGGAATGGCCTCTGTGGAAGGCAGACAAGGGAGGGGAGGTGAAAATGTGTCTGGTGGTGGCATCTTTTCTGGATGTGGACGTTGGTGAGATGGTAGGTAAGGATAAGGAGCACTGTACCGCTTTTGTGGAAGGGAAGAGGGGGGATAAGGGCCAAATTGTGAGAGATGGGTCGGATCCAGCTGAGGGCCGTGTCAACAATGGCGCTAGGGAATCTTCCGTTTTGGAGGTTCCCTTGTTGAAGTTGGCCTTGCCAGAACATTTGCAACAGAGTCGGAGGAACAGAGAAAATGGAATAGAGTCTTTACAGGAAGCAGGGTGCCAGGATGTATAATCCAGGTCACTGTGGGAGTCAGTGGGTTTATAATGGATATTGTTGGCCACTCTATCCCCAGAAATAGAAACAGAGATGGTGAGAAAGGGAAGGGAGGAATCAGAGATATGTCAGGTAAAGCTGTGAGTGGGGTGAAAATTGGAAGCTAAATTAATGAACTTTTCTAATTCCAGATGAGTGAGGGAAGCAGCACTGATGATATCTTCAATTTGAGGAGAAAGATTTGTGGATGGGGCCTGGGACTAGGACTGGAGAAAGGAATATTCCACATGCCCTACAAAGAGACAAGCATAACTGGAGCCCATATAAGTACCCATGGCCACCCCTTTGACCTGAAGAAAGTGAGAGGAGTTTAAAAGGGAAGTTGTTCAAGGCATGAACAAGCTCAACCAAGTGGAGGTAGTGGATGGAGACAGTTCAGGCCTTTGTTCCAAGAACCTGCTTTGAAAACTCTGCTCATAATTTGACAGCTGTGATAAATTGCACCACAGCAGCTGAACAAACCCATGGTAATCTAAAACAATCAACAACACTCTAAATTAAACTATCCACAATATTCTAAACATATTATCAATACACCAAATAATCAAAAATGTGAATGAATCATTTGAAAGGATCCAGGATTCAGATCTAAATCCACATTTTTACCAAAAACTGGTTCATTCTTCCTTTGGTCATTTACTCTCTACCAAAGTTTATTGAAATTTGTCCGTTAGTTTTGAAGATATATTATTTGGAGGCAAACAGACCAACAGGATTGAGAACATTATCTCCATTCATCTTAAACAGTAGATGTAACTGGTCTGCCCTTATAAGAGGTATTACCACACGGGATAACTGAACTCCCCCTGTGAGGGGTTTTCCCATATGGAGTAGGCAGACTGCCCTGTATGCAGCATTACCATATTGGGTAAGCTATCTGCTCCTGTATGGGTAAGCAGTCAGTCACTTTACGTGCTATATTCACATAAGGTAAGCAGTCTGCCACAGTACAGATTATTAGAGGTTGACATCACTGTAGAAAGCCAGGGTTGATCAAGGTGAAGTTCTCCTCAATATGTTTCAGGGTAATTAGTGACAATGCTGTAGTGACAGAGCATTAACATGTTGCCACTGGTCTTCATTCCCAGCCTGATGTGGACAAAGCAGTGGAAGCAGCAAGAGAAGCTTTCCAGCCAGGATCCCCATGGAGAAATCTGGATACATCAGCCAGAGGACAGCTTTTATATAAATGGGCTGACCTCATTGAGCGAGACCGACACATTCTGGCTGTAAGTAAAATGAGATCATATAAGATATACATTCTCAAACTAGGAATACAAGAATTAAACCACTGATGTATTCTAGACTGAGTTTCAGCTCCAGTGTTTTATTATGGTATCAGTTCGATTAAATATTCTATTTCCCCAATTGACTAGTTTTTAGTGAACTTGCACTTCAATTGATTATTCCATACAGAATATTAGCATTGTTTTATGTCTTAGAGAAATACTGACAATAATTAGCAATTATTGTGACAATGATATTGTATTTAATATCTAAAAGGGTTCAAATATTGTTGGTTGGATAATGTAAAAAATTGTTTCCATAAAGAAATGATAAAAATGCCATTAAAGATTCATCGAGAATAGTTAAATAATGCACTTTATGGAATAAAGGATAACTGACAAGATTGACACAAAGTCCATCCTGGAATTAATACCAGTTTCTGCATCTCTTGTTGACATGAATTTCCTGTGGAGTTACTCTGTTTGCAGCGATTGGAAAGGCCAGAGGAAAATAACTGAAATTTAAAGGATTAATCGTGAGTGAGTGTGATGCACTCACTTTCCTGGGAATCTTCTCCCTCTTGAATACAACTGGAAATTTTCATTTCAAGGGCCATTTCAGCTGCTTAATTTTTCTTTTTTTTAAATTTGTATACTCATGGGACATGTACTGAGTCAGCATGTATTGCCCATCCTTAGTTGGCCTTGGTGAGCCAACTTCTTGAACTGCCACAGTCCATGTGCCCTTAGGAAGGGAATTGCAGGATTTTGACACAGTGATAGTGAAGGAACAGTGATATATTTCCAAGCCAGGATGGTGAGTGGCTTGTCGAGAATTTTGCAGGGGGTAGTGTTCCCATGTATCTGCTACCCTTGTCCTTCTAGTTGGAAGTGGTGATGAGATTAGAAGGTAATACCTAAGGATCAATAGTAAAATCCTGCAGTGCATCTTGTAGATAAAGCACATTGATTCTACTGAGTGTCGGTGTTGGAGGGATTCGATGCGTGTGGATATGATACCAATCAAATAGCTGCTTTGCCCTGGATCGTGCCTAGCTTCTTGAATGCTGTTGAAGCTGCACCCATCCAGGCAAGTGGGGAGTATTCCATCATACTCCTGACTTGTGCCTTGTAAATGATGGACCAGCCTTTAGGGACTCAAGAGGTGAGTTACTTGCTGCAGTATTCCTAGCCTCTGACCTACTCTTGTAGCCACTGTGTTTATGTGGTGAGGTGCAATTGAGTTTCTGATCAGTGGTAACCCACCCAGGATGTTGACTGGGGAGATTCAGTGATGGTAACACCATTGAATGTCAAGTGGCAGTGGTCTGACTGTTTCTTATTGGAGATGGTCATTGCATCATATCTGTGTGGCATAAATACCATATGTCAGCCCAAATCTAAATATTGTCCAGATCTTGATGCATTTGAGCATGGACTGCTTCAGTATCTGAGGATTTGTGAGTGATTCTGAAAGTTGTGCAATCATCAGCAAACATCCCCACTTTTGACCATATGATGGAAGGAAGGTCATTGATGAAGCAGCTGAAGATAGTTGGGCTGAGGAACTTCTACAGAAATGTTCTCAAGCTGTGATGACTGTCCTCCAGCAACCATAATAATCTTCTTATATGCCAGGTTTGACTGCAACCAGTGGAGAGTTAGTCCCTGATACCCGATTATTCCTATTTTGCCAGGGCCTCTTGGTACGATACCTAGTGAATGTGGCCTTGCTGTCAAGGACTGTGGTAGTGACTGTAACATGATCAACCAGATGGACCTCATATAATATGAGTTCCCTAATTGGGGCAGTTAATCTGCCTGACACCACCTGAGAGCTAAACGGATGGGTGTCAGACATTCTGATACTCTGAGAGCTGGCTCTCATGGAACTGGATGAGAGTCAAGTATTTCCACATATAAAAACAAGGTGACTAGGTGACGGGACACTGGCCTCTGTGGATTTATTTCCGAATGTGGAGATGTAGGTGTTAGACTGGTGTGGACAAAGTCAAAATTCACACAACGCCAGGTTATAGTCCAACAGGTTTATCTGAGACGTAATGTGAGAGAGGGTAAAAGGCACAAAATTTGTAAGCAGAAAGGCAACAACCTTAAAACTGGCCACTTCTTGTTGAATCTTTAATCAGTTAGGAAGGAAACTATTGATTAAAATGCAAACTCCAGATTCCTCTCAAGTCATTGTCTTGTGATAATTAAAGGTTTTATCACTGTATGCTAAAAGTGACATCTCAGGTCAGACAATGAATTTTAGGAATGAGGTATTGCTTAGAATCCTTCTATGTTTTAAACTCTGGTCAGGTTTATTTTGAGCAAAACAGAATGTATCTACAACTACATAAACATTGTGAATGAAATAATGCGTGTGTGCGTGCATATGTGTGTGTGTGTGTGTGTGTGTGTGTGTGTGTGTGTGTGTGTGTGTGTGTGTGTGCGTGTGTGTGTGTGTGTGCAAGTCTGTGCATGGGCAAGTGTTTGTGCCTATGTTTGTGTGTGTGTGTGTGTGTGTGTGTGTGTGTGTGTGTGTGTGTGTGTGTGTGTGTACTTGTGTGTCTATGTGTGAGAAAGACAGAGAGAGAAAGAGAGTGTGTGCATGTGTGTGTGTGTGCTTCAGAATGTGAGTGTGAAGGAGTGTATATATGTGAGTGTGTGTGTGTGAGAGTCTGTGAAAGAGAGTATGTGTTTGAGAGAGGGTCTAAGAGTGTATGTGTGTGAGTGTGTTTGTGTGAGAGTGTATTTGCACATGTGTATGTGTGTGTGTGTGTGTGTGTGTGTGTGTGTGTGTGTGTGTGTGTGTGTGTGTGTGTGAGTATATGTTGTGGTGGGGTCACCCATAGTACAACATGAACCGAAGATCTCAATTGAGGCTGTCCTCAAAGAACAAAGAACAAAGAAAATTACAGCACAGGAACAGGCCCTTCAGCCCTCCAAGCCTGCGCCAATCCAGATCCTTTATCTAAACCTGTTGCCTATTTTCCAAAAATCTGTATCCCTCTGCTCCCTGCCCGTTCATGTATCTGTCTAGATACTTCTTAAAGATCGCCTCTACCACCTCCACTCGCATCGCGTTCCAGGCACCCACCACCCTCTGCGTAAAGAACTTTCTACGCATATCTCCCTGAAACATTTCCCCTCTCACCTTGAAATCGTGACCACTAGTAATTGAGTCTGCCACTCTGGGAAAAAGCTTCTTGCTATCCATCCTGTCTATACCTCTCATGATTTTGTAGACCTCAATCAGGTCCCCCCTCAACCTCTGTCCTTCTAATGTGAATAATCATAATCTACTCAACCTCACTTTATAGCCAGCAGACTCCATATCAAGCAACATCCTGGCGAACCTCCTCTGCACCGTCTCCAAAACATCCACATCCTTTTGGTAATGTGGTGACCAGAACTGTACACAGTACTCTAAATGTGGTTGAACCAAAGTCCTATACAACTGCAACATGACCTGCCAACTCTTGTACTCAATACCCTGTCCGATGAATGAAAGCATGCTGCATGCCTTCTTGACCTCTCTATCGACCTGCGTTGCCACCTTCAGCGTACAATGGACCTGAAAACCCAGACCTCTCTGTGTATCAATTTTCCCCAGGGCTTTTCCATTTACTGTATAGTTCGGTCTTGAATTTGATCTTCCAAAATGCATTACCTCACATTTGCCTGGATTGAACTCGATCTGCCATTTCTCCGCCCAACTCTCAACTCTATTATATTCTGCTGCATTCTCCAACAGTCCCCCTCACTGCCTGCTACTCCACCAATCTTAGTGTCATCTGCAAATTTGCTAATCAGACTATCTATACTTTCCTCCAGATCGTGTATGTATATGACAAAAAAGAGTGGTCCCAACACGGATCCCTGTGGAGCACCGCTGGTCACAGTTCTCAATTTTGAAAAACTCCCTTCCACTACAACCCTCTGTTTCCTGTTGCCCAGCCAGTTCTCTATCCATCTAGCTAGTACACCCTGGACCCCATGCGACTTCACTTTCTCCATCAGCCTGTCATGGGGAACCTTATCAAACACGTTACTGATGTCCATGTCTATGACATCCACAGCCTTTCCCTCATCTATCAACTTTGTCACTTCCTTGAAGAATTCTATCAACTTGGTAAGACATGACTTTCCCTGCACAAAACCATGCTACCTATCACTAATAAGCCCATTTTCTTCCAAATGTAAATAGATCTTATCCCTCAGTATCTTCTTCAGCAGCTTCCCCACCACTGACGTCAGGCTCACCAGTCTATAATTTCCTGGATTATCCTTGCTACCCTTCTTAAACAAGGGGACAACATTAGCAATTCTCCCATCCTTCAGGACCTCGAGCTCAAGGATGCTGCAAAGATATCTGTTAAGGTACCAGCTATTTCCTCTCTCGCTTCCATCACTAAACTGGGATAGATCCCATCCGGACCCGGGGAATTGTCCACCCTAATGCCTTTTGGAATATCCAAGACTTACCCCCTCCTTATGCCAACTTGACCTAGAGTAATCAAACATCTATCCCTAACCTCGACATCTGTCATGTCCCTCTCCTCGTTGAATACTGACACAAAGTATTCATGAAGAATCTCACTCATGTTCTCTGACTCCTCGCATAACTTCCCTCCTTTGTCCTTGAGTAGGCCAACCCTTTCTCTAGTTACCCTCTTGCTCCTTATGTATGAATAAAAGGCTTTGGGATTTTCCTTAACCCTGTTTGCTAAAGATATTTCATGACCCCTTTTAGCCCTCTTATTTCCTCATTTCAGATTCGCCCTACATTCCCAATATTCTTCCAAAGTTTTGTCTGTTTTCAGTCGCCTAGACCTTATGCAAGCTTCCTTTTTCCTCTTTGCTAGTCTCACAATTTCACCTGTCATCCATGGTTCCCTAATCTTGCCCTTTCTATCCCTCGTTTTCACAGGGACATGTCTGTCCTGCACTCTAATCAACCTCTCTTTAAAAGCCTCCCATGTATCAAGTGTGGATTTACCCTCAAACAGCTCGTCCCAATCCACATTCTCTAGCTCCTGTCAAATCTTGGTATAGGTGACCATCCCCCAATTCAGCACTCTTCCTTTCGGACCATTCTCGTCTTTGTCCATCTGTATTCTAAAACTTATGGAATTGTGATCACTATTCCAAAAGTAATCCCCTACTGAAACTTCAACCACCTGGCCAGGCTCACTCCCCAACTCCAGGTCCAGTATGGTCCCTTCCCAAGTTGGACTATTTACATACTGTTCCATCTAAACCCTCCTGGATGCTCCTTACAAATTCTGCTCCATCTAAACCCCTAACACTAAGTGAATCCCAGTCAATGTTGAGAAAGTTAAAATTTCCCGTCACCACCACCCTGTTGCTCCTACATCTTTCCATAATCTGTCTACATATTTGTACCACCTTCTCACACTTGTTGTTGGGAGGCCTGTAGTACAGCTCCAACATTGTTAATGCACCATTCCTATTTCTGAGCTCTGCCCAGATTGCCTCACTGCCTGAGTCCTCCATGGTGGCCTCTTTCAGCACAGCTGTGATATCCTCTCTGACCTCCTCCACTCCTTTTACCTCCGTCTCTATCCTACCTGAAGCATCTATATCCTGGGATATTTAGCCAATCTTGCCCTTCCCTCAACCAAGTCTCAGTCATAGCAATAACATCCCAGGTACTAATCCAAGCCCTAAATTCAACTGCCTTACCTACTACATTTCTCGCATTAAAACAAATGCACCTCAGAGCACCTGTCCCTTTGCATTCATCATCTGCCCCCTGCCTACTCTTCCCCTTAGTCACACTGACTTCATTACCTAGTTCCTCACAGGCTTTAGTTACTACCGCCTTACCGTCCACTAACCTCCTCATTTAGTTCCCATCCCCTTGTCACATTAGTTTAAACCCTCCCCGACAGCGTTAGCGAAAGCACCTGCAAGGACATTGTTTCCAGTCCTGCCCAGGTGTAGACCATCCAATTTGTAATAGCCCCATCTCTCCCAGAGCCGGTTCCAATGTCCCAAAGATCTGAACCCCTCCCTCATGTATATAGAACTTGGATATGAACCTCTGCTCAGCGATTTTGCATTGTTGTGTATCTCAAAGTCCACCTTGGAGGATGCTTATCTGAAGATTGGAGGCTAAATGTTCTTGTCCCCTGAAATGTTCTCCTACTGGGAGAGAACATCCTGGGCAGTGATTGTTGTGTGGTGTCCATTCATCCATGGTCATAGTATCTGCGTAGTCTCGCCAATGTACCATGCTTCGGGGCATCCTTAGATGGAGGGTATGGCCCAGTGGTATTATCACTGGAGTGTTAATCCAGAAATGCAGATAATGTTCTGGGGACCCAGGTTCAAATCCCACCATGGAAGATGGTGGAATTTGAATTCAATAAATATCTGGAATTAAGAGTCTAATGATAACCATGAATCCATTGTTGATTGTCAGGAAAAACCCATCTGATTCACTAATGTCCTTTAAGAAAGGAAACTGCCATCCTTACCTGGTCTGGCCTATATGTGACTCCAAACCCACAGCATTGTGGTTGACTCTCAACTACCCTCTGGGCAATTACAGATGGGCAATAAATGTTGCCTAGCCAGTGATGCCCGCATCCCATTAAAAAAAGCATATGGGGTGGACAATATCAACTTGGTCACACGAGGAAGGGACACTCAACTGAAAATGTTAACTCTGACTTTTTTTGTTCACAGATGCTGCCAGACCTGCTGAGCTTTTCCAGCAATTTCTGCTTTTGTCAATTAAACAAATGTCTGGTTAAATGGTCACTCAGTTCTAATGGAGGTCGATATGACGCAGTGATCGTAGAACCAGTCTTTAACAAAGTTCACTCTGGACTCAAACCTATCTGTTTGCTCAGGACCTTGGCAAGACTGGGAGCCTGTACTGGGGAACGTTTACAGATTAAGGGTAAAACTTGGGTTCCAGTCTCTTATCAGAAGCAGCTAGTTCAGTTACCACTGATGGTGGTAAAAGGCTCAGGCCCAAGCCTGACGGGGTGGTATTGATTAAGAAAGCTTCACCTAAACTGGCATAGCATTTTTCAAATAGAAAATGACTGCCTGAGTGAAGTCCTAATTAAATATCCAGAAGTTTTTCAGGAAGGTCTAGGGACTGTCACCTTGTATGTTGACCAGGAAGCAACTCCACGATTCTGCAAGGCCCACCCAGTGCCATTTGCTGTAAAGGCAAAAGTAGAGGCAGAAATCAGAGGGCTGGAAAGCAAAAGAATAATCAATACAGTTTGTGGAATGGGCAGCATGGTGATATCGATTTTGAAGTCTGATAAGTCAGTCAGCCTTTGTGGGGAATTCAAACAAATGGCAAACTGCTTTTTGCAGCTGAAAAATACCCAATCCCTCACATAGAGGATTTATATGCAAATCTGGCAGGGGAGCTGTCCACTACATAGCTGGACGTGGGCTGTACGTTCTTGCAATTGTGGTTAGATAACAGATCCCAGACGTATGCTACAGTTAATGCCCATAAGAGTTTGTACCAATATATGAAGTGCCTGTTGAGAAAGCAACTCAGTCTCCCTGAGTGAAGTGTCACAAAGTACCATTACACATGTGTTTCTAGTTGTGCATGTGCCCATCCCAGATTTGTGAAAACGTATGTTTTCGTATCTACACGTGCCTGTGCATGGATGCATATCTTTCAACATTGCATATGCATGTCTGTGTGCTTGCACCAATGTTTATGTACCTATGAATGCAACATATTGTGAATGTAGGTGATTATACATGTGTGTTTAACAATAGGTATATGTGTGAGTGTGTGCTTGTGCCTTTATTTTTGTATGCCTGGATGTGCAGGTGTGCCTAATAATCAATCTGATCAAAGGTAACTAATCCCACAGGTGATTAAATGAAAGCTAGAAATTTTTAGTTAATCACAAATAGTGGATGAGGAAATATTTATTCCCCAACATTAGTTGCACTTGGGCCTTCTGAACTGTATTGTTCTGTGTGGTGAGTGTGCTCTCACAGTACTGTTGGAATTGGGGTCTCCAGAGTATTGACCTAGCGGCCATGAAGAAACAGTGATAAATATCCAGGTCAAGGTACTGTGTGACTTGGAGGTAATGTGTTCCCATGGCTTTGCAGCTCTTGTGGCTTTCAGTTTATAAGTTCACAGGAAAGGGAAGTGCAATTGATGTACCCTGACTGCTGTGAGTTATTGCAGACAATCTGCAAATGATATATACTACAGCCAGAGTGAGCTGAAGGTGGAGGGGTGGATATTGAGAACTGTGACCTATATTAAGGCAATCTCCTGAACCTGGATTGTATCAAGTTTCCCAGGTTTTGTTGTAGCTGCAGCCTTCCAGGTGAGAGTTCATCATACATCTGCCTGTGTCTTGTGATTGCCTGGGTTCAGGAGGCTGAAGGAACAATTACTATTATATAGCTCCATTAACATTACAAAGCAATACAAGATGCTTTATTGGAATACTATCACTTTGACACTGGCTCAGATAAACAGATATTTGTGTAATTGACTGAGAAAAGATTAATTTTAATGATAATATTGGAGGAGATTTGGAGAGTGATGGAAATTGAGGAGAAAATTTGAGAGTTTAGGACCCAGATAGCTGAAAACACAACCAGCAATGAGAGAGCAATAAAAATCAAGCATTCTCAAGAGGCTAGAATTACAGCAGCTCTGATATCTCAGGGCATTGTGGAACTAAAGGAGATGGAAAAGATTGAGAGTGGGGGGAGATTACAAAGATAAGGGAAAGGATGAGATTGCAGAGATAGTGGAGTGAGGAGATTACAGAGACAGGGCAGTGAGAAGTTCAGAGATATAGGGGTGAGATTACCGAGATGGAGTCATAGAGGCAAATAGATATGGAAGAGTGAGGAAACTATAGAGATGGGGGAGTGAAGAGGTTACAGAGATAAAGAGGAATGAGGTGAATAGTGGCAGAAATAGTGAGGAGCAAAAACATGGAAGTATTTGAAAACAAGGATGAGAATTTTAATAGCATTGCTTTCTTGGGAATTAATGAAATGACAGAGGAATTAGTTAAGACACAGAAGTGGAGTTTAGATGCAATTGGCAGGTCATGTCATGGCTGTACACAACATTGGTTTTGGAATATTGCATATAGGAAAGATGGGTGCAGAAAAAATTACAAGGATTTCACCCAGGTTGGAGGGTTTGAGCTAATGGGAGAGGTTGAATAAGACTGGGACTATTTTGCATGGAGCAGCAGAGGCTGAGGAGTGACCTTATAGAAGTTTATAAAATCATGTCAGGCATGGATGGACCGAATAGTCAAGGCCTTTTCCTCAGGGTAGGGGAATCAAAAACTAGAGGGCATAGATTTAAGGCACGAGGGGTAAGATTTAAAAGGACCTAAGGGGCAACTTCTTTCACACATGTTAAACACAGTGTGTACAGAATGAACTGCCAGAGAAACTAACAGAATGACAACATTTAAAAGGCATCTGGATGGAAAGGGTTTAGAGACATGTGGGCCAAATGCTGGCAGATGGGATTAATTTAGAATATCTGATCGGCATGGGTGAGCTTGACCGGAGAGTCTATTTCCATGTTGTACATCTCCATGACTCTGCGTCAGGTTTATAGAGAGTAGAATGTGAGTCAGCCACTAAAGACCAGCGCTTCAGCAGCACATGAGCTGAGACAAGGATGTGAAAATAGATATTCTTCACGATGATTTGTAATCTAATGTGATGTCAAGGCTACAACCAATGTGGTTCAGTCTCAGCTAATTACCAGGAGAAGGGATGGAGTCAGTTATTAGGGAACAGATTTTTGGGGTGGCAACAGAAGACATGACTTAGAAGAAATTTCTCTTCATCTGATACTGGACATCAGATAGAGTCTAACAATGCACAGAAAGTGGATGTGTCAAGGGCAGTGGTGGTGAGATAGGTGGGTACTAAACATGTGGCATATGAAACTTCTGGCCTGTTCTGCTTGTACTGCTGGTTTATTTTCAGAACCTTTGGTTATTACTGTGTTAAATGTACTTGCTGCCTGTTCACATCATACGGAGTGAGCTGAAGTGGCTGGATATTGACATAACTAATGGTGGGGGCTTCAGGATGAGGCTGAATGTGTTGATTCAGTTGCCACTTACAGCTGAAGATAACTACAGTCACGTGAGTTGTGACTTTAATCATTAGATGCTGAGATCTACCATGTAGCTGGGGGTAATGATAGTTGCCTGCAGTCCTCTTTTTTGGTTGCCTGGTTCTCCGTAAACATTCAAACAACATTTAATGGATCAAAGAACTTCCTTGTTATGGTTGTGAGCCTGTTTATCTGTCTATATCCAGCTGCTGTGCGTGCTCAGCATTCCAGTGACTTCATCAGATTCAAGCTTCATTCTAGACATGGTGCTACTCTAGGAATTTGCAGCAGAACTCTATATTAAATCCCAGTGAATCTCTTTGTTTGATGGTGATGAAGAAAGTGCATCCTGCCACCGGGTGACAGATCCATGGAGGATGCAATTCTAGTTTCAGGCCGTAGGATCTTATGTTCGCAAGTAAGATGTATTCATTGTCTGAGATGTTAAGGGGTGCTACTTCTGATGAAGGGAGCTCTCTGATGAAGGTTCCAGGCCCAAAACATCAGCTTTTATGCTCCTAAAATGCTGCTCAGCCTGCTGTGTTCATCCAGCTCCACACTTTATTATCTCGGATTCTCCAGCATCTGCAGTTCCCATTATCTCTGAACTCAATCTGGCAACTATACCTGTTAGCACTCAACCAGTTTAGTCAGTATGAATACTGAGTCATTCTTGCTTACAGATGCATATGTATACATTGGACTAAAGTCTGTCCCTAAACTTTGTTCAGAGATTCCTTCAAATGATAGCCAACCAAGAGGAGAAATAATTCATCAGCAGAAAGGGGGAAGCAGGAAGAAGTTACCTTGATGTTCTCCAATCTAAAGGTGTTAGGCATCATGGGGCTTGGAGTCCAAAGGCTGCTGTCAGCTGATCCCACATCATTGAAGCTCCCACTTGTGGAGGGACTGTATCATCGATGGAAATGGTGGACATGCAGGAATAGTGATGGAAGAATTTGGGATGATGACAGGTTGAAATAACTCTGCTGTTGCTTAACAATGTGTGTGACAGCTGTCTCAACCAGATATCACTGAAGTATATTGCTTGTCTTATAGACTTAACTATTCTTTAGTTAAGAGATCCTTGAGTCAATGCAGCAAATCTGTCCAATCATCTATCTTTAATAAACCTCTTAGCAAGGCACACCATTTCAGAGGTCATGAAGAGTGAGGACTGTGTGTGTGCGCCTGTGTACACCTGTGTACGTGTGTGTGTGGTTGTGTCTGTGTATCTCTGAGTGAGAGGGGGTATTGTTGGGGAGCAGAGTGGGGATGGTAAATGTTTCTTTCCCTGCAGGATATAATACACAAGCCAGATTTTCACAACAATTACCTTTATACTATATTATGTCATCTCACAAATTATCTATTCAATTTGACTTCATAACTACCAAGATGGAATTTGAACTTATGGCCTCAGAGTTGGTGATCCAGGACCGTAACTGTGTAGATACTGTACCCAGCTTTTAATGAGTTGCCATCAGTAAGTTCTCACTCTTTTATGAGTTCCATGATCAGACAGCATCAAGCAAAGAAGAACCTATTAGGGTTAATTGAATACCACAATTATTCTACATCACAGGACAAGATGACAATTTAAATTAATTTTCACCAGGTGAAGGCAAATTGCTGGCAAGATACTTTTTCATTAAACAAAGGCATTCATAAATTAAAGGTATGACAGACAACAAAGTATCTGAGGAGGATCAAACCTTTTGTATTAAGGATGGCTCTATTACTGAAAATGAGAAAAATGATACAATCCCATTACAAATGCATTCTACAAGAGAAAAGCAGCAGAGAGAAATTCAATCACAAATAAATAGCTTCGAGTCGAGTTCAAACACACCTGGCCAGGCGCGTACAGTGTGGTTCATCTGATGTGAAAACTTCAAGTTCTTTTCATGTCAACACGAATAAAGCACACACGTATCTTTGATTGCAAACAGTTGGTTTGTCAGCCACTATCTCTGTCATCGTAAACCACATCAGTGGAGCAGGCTGCTAATCCAGCGACAGACCTTTCCAAAGGCCTTCCATGTGCCTGGACGTTGCTGCCCTTGATGCTACCTGTTTATGGCTGTGCTCAGAAATGAAGGCTCATCTGTTCAGTGAGGACAATGGCCCTAATGACCCCAGTAATTACGGATTAGTGCAACAGTAAATGGGTGTCCATTAGGAGCATAGTTTGTGGGGAGGGGGCTGGTGCTTTTGTACGTTGTGAGGGGGAGGGGATTACAGAAACTGGCACTAACTGCACCATATTGTGTAAGAGCAAGTGCTGCTGGTTGAGGTCTCTAACACGGCCTCAGGTGCCAATTCTGGCTCAGTAGTTGGCAAACTCACCTTAGAAGCCAACAACCACAGGACTGGAGCAGACTGATGCACTGACAGAACCTGTTCCAGCATGGCATGAGGTGGTGAATGATCTGTCTGTTTACAACTGCATCCCTTAATACCTTTTGGATAACAGCTTAGTGTATAGCAGAGCAGTTGGGAGCATTCAAAAAGGGACTGGGAGAGTACAGGTGAGACATGTACTCTTTAGAGGGAAATGTTGGAGCAATAGGTTCGGAGAACCCTGGATGGCTAGGGCAATTCAGGATTGGATAAGAAATAACTTTTAGCAAATTGCTGAGAGCAATTCAGCTGCATCCCTAAAGGAAGATGGGAAGTGCAGGAGGGAACTTAAGAAAACAATTAGAGTAAAAAGGGGTCATGAGAAGGAACTTCCAAACAGGATTAGGGAGAATTGTAAGATATTTTATAAATACATTAAAGGGAAGAGATTAACCATGGAAAGAGTACGACCCATTAGAGACCAAGGGAGCAACCCATGTGTGTGAAGTCGCAGGACATTGAAAGGGTGTTAAATGAACATTTCTCATTGGTCTTCATTCTGGGAAAGGAGAATGCAGGTACAGAAATCAGGAAAAGGTACTGTGAGGAACTCACACAGTTTGACATTGGAAATGGAGAGATGCTGGAGGCCCTGATGGGGTTTAAAAACAGACAAAACCCTTGTCCCAGAAGAATTGCATCCCTGGCTGCTGTGGGAGGTGAGGCAGGAAATTATGTGGGGTCTGACATAAATTTTTAATTCCTGTCTGGCCACAGGGGAAATGCTGGAGGACTGGAGGACAGCAAATATGGTTCCACTTTTCAGGAAAGGTGGTAGAGATGAACCAAGAAATTACAGACCAGTGAGTCTCACATCAGTGGGAGGGAAACTATTGAAGAAAATTCTGAAGGTGCAAACTCATAGTCATGGGTTAATTTTAGCATGGCTTTGTCAGAGGGAGGTCATGCCTAACAAATTTGTTAGAATCTTTTGAAAAAGTGATCAAATATGTGTGGATGAGGGAGGTTCATTTGTTGTGGTTTAAATGGATTTTAGCAAAGCCTTTTGACAAGGTCCCGCATGGGAGACTAGTTGAGAAAGTTAAATTACATGGAATTGAGGGAAACTTGGTGAGATGGATCAGAAACTGGCTTAGTAATAGGATACAAAGGGTAGTGGTAGAAAGCTGTTTGAGTGTCTGGAGGCCAGTGTCCAGCAGCATACTGCAAGGATCAGTACTGGGACCCTTATTGTTTGTTATATACATAAATGATATAGATGAGAACGTGGAGGAATGATAAGGAAATTTGCAGACAACACCAAGATTGGTAGAGTGGTTAATAGTGAAAAAGATGGTTATAATTTACAAGAAGATCTTGAGTTGGCCAGATGGGCAGACAATGGTGGATGGTATTTAATCCTGATTAGTGTGAGGTGATGCACTTCAGAAAAATAAACGAGATGAAAGAGTATTTAATGAATGGCAAGACACTGGGCAGCTTGGCAACAGAGGGATCTTGGGGGTAATTATTCTCAGATCCCTAAAGTCAGCAGAGCATATGAATAGAATAACTAAGGAGGCCAATGGGTCACTTGCCTTCATCAATCATGGAATAGAGTTTAAGAGCTAGGAGGTAATATTGGAGTTGTGCAAAGTGTTGACCTGGCCACAACTGGAGTACTGTGTGCAGTTCTAGTCACCTCAGTGCAGGAAGGATGTGATAGCACTTGAGGGGGTACAGAAGCAGCTCACCAGGATATTGTCTGGGATGGAGAAACTGAGCTGTAGGGAGAGACTAGATTGGCTTGGATTGTTTCCTTTTGAGCAGAGAGACGGCAGAGGGACATATTTGACGTTTATAAGGTTATGAGGTATATAGGCAGGATGAATAGAGAGCAGCTGTTCCCCTTGGTTGAGGGGTCAATCACAAGATGGCATTTAGGGTAAGGTGCAGGTGCACAGGGGATTTAGAGGGAAAAAAAAACCTTTTCACTCAGCGAGTGTTGGGAATTTGGAACGCACTGCCTGGGAAGTCACAGAGGATGGAAACCTTATGACCTTTAAAAAATATTTGGATGAGTACTTGAGGTATCACAATATTCGGGGATATGGGACAAGTGCAGGAAAATGGGATTAAGCGCACCTTTAGTGGTAATGTCAGCGCAAACTTGAAGGGCCTTTTCTGCATTGTTCGAATCTGTGAACTGCAATCATTCAATTTCCATTTTAAAGTCTACAATTGAGTTATCATCAATTGCCCTTTGTGGAAGAGAGTTCCAAACCTCTGCCATCCTTTGTGTGTAGAAGCGTGTCCTCATTTGATCCTGATAAAGTTCATGCATTCCAATCAGAACTTATTAATCATGGAAGGGAATTTAGGAGGGCTTTTACTGTCATGTTACAAGAGTAGTGTTATAATGTCCGATAGTATAAGGTAGGGGTGGATGTAAGATAGACCTTAGGTTTAGGGTAAAAGTTCAGCACAACATCATGGGCCGAAGGGCCTGTACTGTGCTGTAGTTTTCTATGTTCTAATAGCTATTCACTGAGGTAGGCAGATGCCCACCTCTGCTAACCTGACGCTGCATCTATTCTGATGCTGGAGAAATTAAGAAAATATGAAATGCATGAAACTGAAAAAAGAGCCCCTGCTGCCTGACATTGCTGATAGTAGGTACCCACTGGAACTCCTAAACTAGCCCAGGACTGAAAGATTAACCATTTGGATTCTGCGTCTTGAGCACAGATTTATCAGTGGTGTTTAAACTAGCACAGCCCTGAATGTTAGTGTTTCAGAACTGCTTCGACCCGCCATGGATGATTTGACAGGAGACAAGCATTCCTCAGTGTGCTGATCCTTATCACTGGAGTTCTGCTGAAGCACATGCCCCGCAATGAACACCTTGGCACGAAGCCATAGCCACAGACACCTAGGCAGCTAGGATTCTTTGACAATGGCAGTTTCCCAAGGGTATAGGGTATCATTGATTGTACAGATGGGGCCATTCAGCCTCAATCATGCCAAACGTTACCTTTGACAAGTAGAAAAATACAATAGTTATGTGGAGATGACATTCATTCTGCAGATCTTCCTGCTGATGGAGTTCTATCCTGGAAACTGAACCATTCCTGAATCTTCAATGTATCTATTCTAAAAAGATTAATTGTAGAATGTCTCATCACTGAATTAGCTTTGCTTTTTGCTTTAAACTATGTTACAACCATTTTGTGATAAGTATTTAACAAATTGATATCCATATGTTGAATTGGGCAGCAAAAGACTTTCAGTGATTTACAAACACTTTTATTGTTCGGTTATAATTTAGCACAAACACAAGTTTCCACCTTTCCCTTCTGGACTCTTTTTCCCTATCCAGAAGCCAATACCCTCCCAATGGGAAAGAATCCAGCTGTTCTTATTTTTTAAACACATGACCAAATCACTTTTCTTTAATAGCAAAGAACAAGAAACAAGCCTTTTTCACACAGAGCGCACAGCCCAAAACAAACCATCTTTGGGTCCTGGACTAGGTAATGAGTTCCAGTGGGTACCTGCTGTCAGCAATGTCACCACTGAAATAACTAATTTTAAACAACTAAGCTAGTAACAATTAACAAGCATTGCCAATCAGAGCAGGACAACAAATGGCAGGAAAGAAAAGGGTGGAGAAAACGAAGGAGGTGCTCAATCCAAATTCTGTGGGAGGGGAAGATAATACACACCAACCTCAGTGGTGCCCATCTCTAACTCTCTAAAAGCAAAAGAGCTCAGCTTTTAAATACAATACCCAGTGAGCATGCCTGTTCCCAATCAACTTTGGAGCTGCTCTGGATGATGCTTAAAGGGACCTGCTTTCCAAATACACAATGAACAGAGGTGAGGAACAGTATTATGATGCATATGGCTAAACAAGGGCAGTGTGTTCGAATCTAAGACCAATGACTCTTGGGCGAAGCAGTCGATCAACCTCAGCCTCTGCCACTCCAGAGAAAACAACTCAAGTTTTTCTGTGTCTCCTTATAGCTTATTCCTTTTAATCCAGGCAGCATCCCAGTAAACATCTTCTGCATCCTCTACATCTTTCCTGTAATATGGTGACCGGAATTGAACGCAATACTCTGAATGTGGCCTAATCAAAGTCTTATAAAGCTGCAACATGACATCCTGACTCTTAGACTCAGTCCCCGACCAATAAAGGCAAGCATGCCATATGCCTTCTTAACCACTCTATCTACTTGGCCACTTCCAAGGAGCTATCAACTTGAACCCCAAGATCCAATGTTGTTCAGGGTCCTAACATTAACTGTGTACTTTTCCTTAACATTTGACCTCCCAAAGTGCAGTTCCTCACACTTGAAGTCATAGAGTGTAGAGAGCTATAACATGGAAACCAACCTGTTGGTCCAACTCGTCCAAGCCAACCAGATATCCTAAATTAATCTAGTCCCATTTGCCAGCATTTGGCCCATATCCTTGCAAATAGTTCCTATTCGTGTAAAGAACAAAGAAAATTACAGTTCAGGAACAGGCCCTTTGGCTCTTCAAGTCTGTACCAATATGCTGCCCATCACAACTAAAACCCCCTACCCTCCCAGTGGCCGCATTCCTCTATTCCCATCCTGGTCATGCATTTGTTAAGACACCCTTTAATTGTCACTACAGTATCTGCTTCCACTACGCCCCCAGCAGCGGGTTCCAGGCACCCAACACACTCTGTGTAAAAAAAAAACATGCCTCATGCATCACCTTTAAACCTTGCTCCTCATACCTTAAACCCATGGCCCCTGGTAAAGAACAAAGAACAAAGAAGAAAGAAAATTCCAGCACAGGAACAGGTCCTTCAGCCCTCCAAGCCTGCGCCAATCAAGATCCTCTGTCTAACCTGTCATCTATTTTCTAAGAGTCTGTGTCCATTTGCTCCCTGCACATCCATGTACCTGTCCAAATATATCTTAAAAGACGCTAACGTATCTGCATCTACCACCTCCGCTGGCAACGCGTTCCAGGCACCCACCACCCTCTGTGTAAAGAACTTTCCATGCATATCTCCCTTAAACTTTCCTCCTCTCACTTTGAACTCATGACCCCTTGTAATTGAGTCCCCAACTCTGGGGAAAAAGCTTTTTGCTATCCACCCTGTCTATACCCCTCATGATTTTGTAGACCTCAATCAGGTCCCCCCTCAATCTTTGACTTTCTAATGAAAATAATCCTAATCTACTCAACTTTTCTTCATAGCTAGCACCCTCCATTACAGGCAACATCCTGGTGAACCTCCTCTGCACCCTCTGCAAAGCATCCACATCCTTTTGGTAATGTGGCGACCAGAACTGTTCACAGTACTCCAAATGTGGCCGAACCAAAGTCCTATACAACTGCAACATGACCTGCCAACTCTTAAACTCAATACCCTGTCCAATGAAGGAAAGCATGCCGTATGCCTTCTTGACCACTCTATTGACCTGCATTGTCACCTTCAGGGAACAATAGACCTGAACACCCAGATCTCTCTGTTCATCAATTTTCCCTAGGACTTTTCCATTTACTGTATAGTTCTCCCTTGAATTTGATCTTTCAAGATGCATCACCTCGCATTTGCCCGGATTGAACTCCATCTGCCATTTATCTGCCCAACTTTCCAGTCTATCTATATTCTGCTGTAATCTCTGGCAGTCCCCTTCACCATCTGCTACTCCGCCAATCTTAGTGTCATCTGCAAACTTGCTGAACAGACCACCTACACCTTCCTCCAAATCATTCACATATATCATGAACAACAGTGGTCCCAGCACAGATCCCTGTGGAACACTACTGGTCACAGGTCTCCAATTTGAGAAACTCCCTTCTACTACTACTCTCTGTGTCCTGTTGCCTAGCCAGTTTCTTATCCATCCAGCTAGCACACCCTGGACCCCATGTGACTTCACTTTCTCCATCAGCCGGCCATGGGGAACCTTATCAAATGCCTTACTGAAGTCCATATATATGACATATAAAGTCTTTCCCTCATCAATCAACTTTGTCACGTCCTCAAAGAATTCTGTTAAGTTGGTAAGACATGACCTTCCCTGCACAAAACCATGTTGCCTATCACTGATAAGCCCATTTTCACCCAAATGGGAACAGATCCTATCCCTCAGTATCTTCTCCAGTAGCTTCCCTACCACTGACGTCAGGTTTACCGGTCGATAATTACCTGGATTATCCTTGCTGCCCTTCTTAAACAAGAGGACAACATTAGCAAGTCTCCAGTCCTCCAGGACTCACCCGTGTCTAAGGATGCTGCAAAGATATCTGTTAAGGCCCCAGCTGTTTCCTCTCTCACTTCCCTCAGTAACCTGGGATAGATCCCATCCGGACCTGGGGACTTGTCGACCTTAATGTCTTTTAGGATACCCAACGCTTCCTCCTTCTTTATGTCAACTTGACCTAGAGTAAGCAAACATCTATCCCTAACCTCAACATCTGTCATGTCCCTCTCCTGGGTGAATACCGATGCAAAGTACTCATTAAGAATGTCACCCATTTTCTCTGACTCAGCGCATAACTTTCCTTCTTTGTCCATAAGTGGGCCAATCCTTTCTCTAGTTACCCTCTTGCTCTTTATATATGAATAAAAGGCTTTGGGATTTTCCTTAACTATATTTGCTAAAAATATCTCATGTCCTCTCTTAGCACTCTTAATGCCTCGTTTCAGATTTGCTCTACGTTCCCAATATTCTTGCAAAGCTTCGTCTGTCTTCAATTGCCTAGACCTCATGTATGTCCCCTTTTTCCTCTTGGCTAGTCTCACAATTTCACCTGTCATCCATCGTTCCTTAATCTTGCCATTTCTATTCCTCATTTTCACAGGAACATGTCTCTCCTGCACACTAATCAACCTAGCGAGTTTTGAGAAGATTTGTAGCTCAGGTTGAGGTTCTGGATGTGAGTTTGCTCGCTGAGCTAGAAGGTTAGTTTTCAGACGTTTCGTCACCATTCTAGGTAACATCATCAGTGAGCCTCCGACGAAGCACTGGTGTTATGTCCTGCTTTCTATTTATCTGGTTAGGTTTCCTTGGGTTGGTGATGTCATTTCCTGTTCTTTTTCTCAGGGGATGGTAGATTGGCTCCAAGTCAATGTGTTTGTTGATGGAGTTCCGGTTGGAATGCCATGCTTCGTGGAATTCTCGTGCATGTCTCTGTTTGGCTTGTCCTAGGATGAATGTGTTGTCCCAATCAAAGTGGTGTCCTTCCTTATCTGTATGTAAGGATATGAGTGATAGTGGGTCATGTCGTTTTGTGGCTAGTTGATATTCATGTATTCTGGTGGCTAGCTTTCTGCCTGTTTGTCCAATGTAGTGTTTGTAACAGTTCTTGCAAGGTATAGAACTGTGACAAACACTACATTGGACAAACTGGCATAAAGCTAGCCACCAGGATACATGAACATCAAATAGCCACAAAACGACATGACCCACTATCACTTATATCCTTACATACAGATAAGGAAGGACACCACTTTGATTGGGACAACACATCCATCCTAGGACAAGCCAAACAGAGACATGCACGAGAATTCCTAGAAGCATGGCATTCCAACCGGAACTCCATCAACAAACACATTGACTTGGAGCCAATCTACCATGCCCTGAGAAAAAGAACAGGAAATGACATCACCAACCCAAGGAAACCTAACCAGATAAATAGAAAGCGGGACATAACACCAGCGCTTTGTTGGAGGCTCACTGATGATGTTACCTAGCATGGTGACGAAACGTCTGAAAACTAACATTCCAGCTCAGTGAGCAAACTCACATCCAGACTAATCAACCTCCCCTTAAAAGCATCCCACATATCAAATGTGAATTTACCTTCAAACAGTTTCTCCCAATCTACATTCCTCAGATCCTGCCGAATCTTGGTATAGTCGCCCTTTCCCCAGTTTAGTACTCTTCCTTTAGGGCCACTCCCATCATTGTCCATGAGTATTGTAAAACTTACGGAATTGTGGTCACAATTTCCAAAGTAGTCCCCTACTGTAATATCAACCACCTGGCCGGGTTCATTCCCCAACACCAGGTCTAGTATGGCCGCTTCCCGAGTTGGACTATATACATACTGCTCTAGAAAACCCTCTGGACACACCTTACAAATTCTGCTCCATCTTGACCCCTAACACTAAGTGAATCCCAGTCAATGTTGGGAAAATTAAAATCTCTCATCACCACCACCCTGTTTCTCCTACACCTTTCCATTATCTGTTTACATATTTGTACCTCTATCCCACGCTCGCTGTTGGGAGGCCTGTAGTACAGCCCCAACATTGTTACTGCACCCTTCCTATTTCTGAGTTCTACACATATTGCCTCACTGCTTGAGTCCTCCATGGGGCCCTCCTTCAGTACGGCTGTGATATCGTCTCTGACCAGTATTGCAACTCCTCCACCCCTTTTACCTCCCTCTCTATCCCGCCTGAAGAATCGATATCCTGGGACTAGTTGCCAATCATGCCCTTACCTCAACCAAGTCTCAGTAATAGCAATAACATCATACTTCCAGGTACCGATCCAAGCCCTAAGCTCATCTGCCTTATCTGCTACACTTCTCGCATTAAAACAAATGCACCTCAGACCACCTGTCCCTTTGCATTCATCATCTGCTCCCCGACTACTATTCCCTTTAATCACACTGACTCCATTATCTAGTTCCCTGCAGGCTTTCGTTACTCCCTCTTTTCTGTCCAATATTTGGTTCCCATCACCATGCCACATTAGTTTAAACCCTCCCCCACAGCATCAGCAAAAGCATCCCCAAGGACATTGGTTCCAGTCCGGCTCAGGTGTAGACTGTCCAATTTGTAACAGTCTCACCTTCCCCAGAACCGGTTCCAATGTTCCAAAAATCTGAACCCCTCCCTCCTACACCATCTCTCAAGCCACGCATTCATCCGGCTATTCTTTCATTTCTACTCTGACTAGCACGTGGCACTGGTAGCAATCCTGAGATTACTACCTCTGAGGTCCTACTTTTTAACTTGGCTCCTAACTCCCTAAATTCTGCTTGTAGGACCTCATCCCATTTTCTGCCTACATCGTTGGTGCCTATATGCACCACGACAACTGGCTGTTCGCCCTCCCCCTTCAGAATGTTCTGCAGCCGATCGGAGACGTCCCTGACCCATGCACCTGGGAGGCAACATACCATTCGGGAGTCCCGTTTTCAACCGCAGAACCGCCTAACTACTCCTCTGCCACTGCCCAAATAAATGAAGACCACTCCCGCTCGAGGTAAGCTTTTTAAAGTGGGGAAAAAACAACCTTACCTTCCTGGCAGCCTCCTGGTGCTCTCTCTGTCTCGCTCTCGCTCTCCTCCCGAAAATGAAGACCGCTCCCACTCGAGGACTCTTCCAACTTTAGATAAAGGTTCTGACTGCCCACTCTGACGATGCCCTTCACAATCTTGTAGACGTCTATCAGGTCATCCGTCAACCTCCCTTGTCCCAGTAAGAACAACCCAAGTTTCTCCAACCTGTCCAACAGTTAATGCTCTCCCTACCAGGCAACATCCTGGTAAATCCTTTCTGGACTCTCTCCAAAGCCACCACATCCTTCTGGTAATGTGGCCACCAGAATTGAACACAATATTCCAAATGAGGCCTAACCAAGGTTTTATAAAGCTGCAAAATTACCTGCCGATTTTTAAACTCAATGCCCTGACCAATGAAGGCAAGCATGCCATATGCCTTGTTGACTACCTTTTCCATCTGCATTGCCACTTTCAGTGACCTGTACACCCAGGTTCCTCTGCCTATCAGTACTCCTAAGGGTACTGCCATTTACTGTATATATTCCATCTGGAGTAGACCTTCCAAAATGCATTACCTTACATTTTTTTTGTATTAAACTCCATCTGCCATCTCTCTGCCCAAGTCACCAACCAATCTATATCCAACCTTTGATGGTCCTCATTGCTATCTGCAATTCCACCAACCTTTGTGTCATGGGCACAGACCAGTTACATTCTCCTCCAAATCATATTTATATATAGTACAAACAGAAAGGTCCCAACACTGATCCCTGAGGAACGCCACTAGTCACAGCCCTCCATTAAGAAATGCAGCCTTCCACTGCTACCCTCTGTCTTCTATGACTGAGCAAAATGTTTATCCATCTTGCAACCTCACCTCTGACCCCATGTGACCTTACCTTTTGTCTCAGCCTGCCACAAGGAACCTTGTCAAAGGCCTTACTGAATTCTATATTATCAAAATCTGCTGCCCTACTCTCATCGATCATCTTCGTCACTTCCTGAAAAAACTCAACCAAGTTAGTGAGACACAACGTCCCCTTCAAAAAACCATGTTGCCTCTCACTAATATGCCCATTGATTTCCAGGTGGGAGCAAATCCCATCTCAAAGAATCCTCTCCAATAATTTCCCTACCATTGATGTAAGGCTCCCCAGCCTGTAATTAGCTGGATTATCCCTGCCAACCTTCTTAAACAAAGAAACAACGCTGGCTATTCTCCCCTGTAGCCAGTGAGGAATCAAAAATTTCCCTCAAGGACCCAGCAATTTCCTCCCTTGCCTCTCTCAGTATTCTGGGGGATATCCCATCAGACCCTCCAATACCTTCCACCTTTGGACCTCAGCATGACTCAAATTATCCACACACCCTTCCCCAGACTCATCATTCATCAATTCCCTCTCCACGGTGAATACTGCTGCAAAGTACTCATTTTTCAATACTTCGCCCATTTCTTCTGTCTCCACACATACATTTCCTTCCCTGTCCTTGAGTGGACCAACCTCTGCCTGGCTACCCTCATGTTCTTTGTATATGTATAAAAAGCCTTGGGATTTTCCTTAACCCTGTTGGCCAATGACTTTTCATGACCCCTTTTAGCCCTGACTCCATGCTTAAGTTTCTTTCAACTTTTCTTGTATTCCACCCTTGCTTCGTGTGTTCCCAGGCTCCTAGGCATGATAAATGCTTCCCTTTTTGATTAGGCTCACAATATCGCTCATATCCAAGGTTCCCTAAACTTGCCATACTTGCGCTTCATCCTTAAAGGAACGTGTTGGTCCTGAGTTCTGAGCAACTTACACTTGAAAGCCTCCCAAATACCATATGTTGATTTGCCCTCAAAAATCTGCCTTCAATCCACATTCTTTGGTTCTTGCCTAATATTGTTGTAATTAGCCTTCACCCAATTTAGCACCTTTACCTGACAACTACATCTATCTTTTTCCATCACTATCTTAAAGCTTACTGAATTGTGATCACTGTTCCTGAGCTGCTCCCCTATTGAGATGTTGACCACCTGGCCAGACTCATTCCCCAATACTAGATCCAGTATGGCCCCTTTCCTAGATGAACTATCTACACACTGTTTCAAGAAGCCCTCCTGGATGCTCCTTACGAACTCTTCCCCATCTGAGCCCCAAGCACTAGGTGAATCCCAGTCAATATATGAAAAGTTAAAATCACCCAAGACAACAACCCTGTTACTTTTATATCTTGCCAGAGTATGCCTACATATCTGTTCTTCTATCTCCCACTGGCTGTTGGAAGGTCTATAGTAAACCCCAAACATTGTGATTGCACCCTTCCTGTTCCTGAGCTCTACTCCTATTACCTCACTGTATGAGCCGTCTGAGGTGCAGCTATAATATTTTCTCCTTAACAAGTAGAGCACTTCCCCATCCCTTTTTTATCCCACCTGAAACATCTGTATCCTGGAACGTTAAGCTGCCAGTCCTGTCCCTCCCTTTATCAAGTCACTGTAATAGCAGCAACATCAGTTCCAAGTACTAATCCAAGCTCTAATTTTATCTGCCTCAGCTGTGACACTTATCACATTGAAACAGATGCATTTCAGTCCATCGGATCTGCTTTGATCAGCAACCACACCCGGCATGCTCTTCCTCTGAGTCTTACTGGCCCAGTTCTCTCATTTCCTTTTGGTCCATTCACCTTTGCATTGGTTCCCACCACCCTGCCAAGCTAGTTTAAATCCTCCTGAGTGACACCAGCAAACCTCCCAGCCAGAATATTTGTGTCCCTCCAGTTTAGCTCCAACCCATCCTTCTTGTACAGGTCCCACCTGCCCTGGAAGAGATCCCAAAGGCCTAGATGTATGAAGCCCTCCCTCCTGCACCATCTGTTTAGTTGTTGAGCTGTGCTAACCTCCTATTTTTAGCCTCACTGGCATGTGGCTCAAGGAGTAATCCAGAGATTACAAGCTTGGGGTCCTGCTTTTCTACCTATTCATATGCCTATTCATTAAATGCTGTAATTGTACCAGTCTCCACCACTTTCTCTGGCAGCTCATTCCATACACATACCATCCTCTACATGAAAATGTTGCCCTTTGTGCCCCATTTAAATCTTTCCCCTCTCACCTTAAACAATACCCTCTGGTTTTGGACTTCTCCACCTGAGAGAAAAGAACTTGTCTAAGCCTCTCAAGATTTCATAAACCTTTATAAGGACACCCCTTAACCTCCAACACTCCAGGGAAAATAGCCCCAGATTAGTCAGCCTCTCCCTATAGCTCAAACCCTCCAACCCTGGCAACATCCTTGTAAATCTTTTCTGAACCCTTTTAAGTTTCACAACATCTTTCCTATAGCAGGGAGACCAGAATTGCATGGAATATTCCAATAGTGGCCTCAATTTTACAGTCATAACATGACCTTGCAACTTCTATACTCAATGCACTGACCAGTAAAGGCAAGCATATCAAACACCTTCATCACTACCCTGTTTATCTGTGACTCCACTTTCAAGGAACTATGAACCTACACTCTAAGGTCTCTTTGTTCAGCGGCACTCCCAAGGACTTTACAATTAAGCGTATAAGTCCTATCCTGATTTGCAATACCAAAAATTAGCATCTCACATTTATCTAAATAAAACTCCATCTACCATTCCTCGGTCCATTGACCCATCTGATCAAGATCCCTTTGTACTCTGAGGTAACCTTCTTTGCTGTCCACTACACCTCCAATTTTAGTATCATCTGCAAACTCACTAGCCACACCATTTATGTTCACATCCAAATCATTTATATCAATAAATGATGAAAAGTAGTGGGCCCAGCAGTGATCCTTGTGGCACACAGCTGGTCACAGGCCTCCAGTTTGAATATAACCATTCATCACCACCACCCTCTGTCTTCTATCTTTGAGCCAGTTCTGTATCAAAAAGGCTAGTTTTTCCTGTATTCCATGTGGTCTAACCTTGCTAACAAGTTTACCATGAAGAACCTTGTCGAACACCTTACTGAAGTCCATTTAGATCACGTCCACTGCTCTGTCCTCATCAATTCTCTTTGTTACTTCATCAAAAAACTCAATCAAGTTAGTGAGACACAATATTCCATGCACCAATCCATGTTGATTATCCCTAACCAGTCCTTGACTTTCCAAATACATGTAATTCCTGTCCTTTATGACCCCCCATCCAACAACTTGCCCACCACTATCGTCAGGCTTGCCAGTCTATAGTTCCCTGTCTTCTCCTTACCACTTTTCTTAAACAGTGATACCAGGCTGACTATCCCTAACTGGACCATGCTTTTCCAAGTGCATTTCTAAGTTGTCTCTGTGAGACGAGGATAAACAAGAGTAACAGTAAGTTCTGATTTCATCTCCTTATGTATTTATAGAGATAGTATAGATGTAGAAGAGAGCTACAGCACTTGGTGACTGGTAAGAGTCACCATCATCTTCTCAACACCATTCTTACACTATAAAAACCAAAAGAACTGCAGTTGCTGTAAATCAGGAAGAAAAACAGAAGTTGCCGGAAAAGTTCAGCAGGTCTGGCAGCAGAAAACACCGGACCCAAAACGTTAACTCTGATTTTTTTCTTCACAGATGCTGCCAGACCTGCTGAGCTTTGCCAGCAACTTCTGTTTTGGTACTATTCTTACACAGGCTTGCATATTTGTAGTTGATGACATCTCATCTCTAAAGTGTAGAAGACAATTCCAGCAGAAATCTTTCAACACAATTAGCATCATAAAATCTAATAAGGTATTGACTGGCGGTGAAGGAATACATGGACATTTGTGGGTGTGGTGCTAATCAAGTTGGCTGCTTTGTCCTGGATGGTGTCAAACTTCCGGAGTTTTATTGGAGTTGCTCCCATCTAGGCAGGTGACGAGTAGTTCATCACACTCCTGACTTGGGCCTTGTAGTTGATGGATAGGCTTATGGACTTAGGAAGTAAGTTACTAATTGCCAGATCCGTAATGTCTAGCCTACTGTGTTTATGTGGTGAATCCAGTTGAGTTTCTGTTAATGGTAACCCCCAGGATGCTGAAAGTGGGGATTCAATGACAGTAATACCGTTCATTGTCAAGGGGTGATGATTAGATTCTTACTTCTTCAAGATGGCACTGATGCGCGGCGACACTTTGCAAGCTCTCCACGTCTTACAATCATTCTGATCTCTTAAACCTTAATTCTGTTACGGCAGCCGTAACATTGTATTACTCGCTTTGTTCTATTACCCTTATGCACTGTGTATGGTGTGATCTGCCTGTGCTGTGCGCAATACAAAACTTTTTGCTGTACCTAGGTACATGTGGCAATAATAAATTAAATCAAATCGAATAAACTTGTTGGAGATGGTCAGTGCCTTGCATTTGTGTGACATGAGATTTTATTTAACTTGGCCACTTGATGGAATGTAACCCACTTGCCAGGATGGGGGCAGTTCCAACAACAAATAAGCTTGACACCACCCAGAACAATGCAGCCCGCTTGGTTGGCTCCATAAACACAAGCACCGATTCCCACCTTACCGATACGCAGTAGTAACAGCGTATACTACCTACAAGATGCACCACAGAAATTTATCAAAGATCCTGAGACAGCATATTCCAAACTCACAACCAGATCCATCTAAAACAGGAGGAGCAGATACATGGGAACACAATCCCTTGCAAGTTCCCCTCCAAGCCACTCACCATCATGGCTCGGAAATATATTGTCACTCCTTCAGTGTCACTGGATCAAAATTCTAGAATTCCCTTCCCAATGGTATAATTTGTTTACCAACAGCACACGGATTGCAATGGTTCAAGGAGGCACTCACAGCCACCTTCTCAATTAGGGTTGGACAATAAGTACTGGTCCAGCCAGCAATGGCCACATCCCATGAATGAATTAAGAAAGAGAGTTTGCAAATTTTACTCAAAGATTTTCAGTAATGTAGTGTTATCACTGTGTTATCTGAGCATTCACTTCCCTCTGCCAATTCAATGATTTCAGTGAATCACCAGTGCTAATGCATCAAAAATTCATGATTGGCTGCTGATGCACCGTGCACTTTATTTTCAGATATTCGGCCCCTTTCCCCTGTCTGTGGAGAGACACAGAGAGAGAGTGATAGAGCTGTTTTAACTCAAACTAGTTTCAGTTACTGCTGTTGGTTCAATCTATGTCCAGGGACTGAGGTGTTTGTAGACAGTCAGTGGTACGGCCCAAGACTCAGGCCTTGCTGCTGCAGTGTGCCCTTACCAGCTTCACAATCTGCTTGCTGTCATTCACTCTCGGTGTCACGTGTGATCTGCAGTGAAGGAATAGCAGCTAAAAACAGCTGCATGGTACATGGATAGACCAGAATCTGAAAAAGGAGGGGACAATGGGGAGCAGTAGGTGGGGAAAGGAGGTATATGGGGCAAGGAGCGGCACCAGGCCCTGGTCATGGCTTCCAGTTTGTCCACTCATGAACAACACAGAGGCTGAAGAAGACATAGGGACCAGGCTAGAGTGGAGGAGAGCCACTCCACAGGTGGGGAAGCTCCACAATGGCATGTCGCTCAGTGGTTAGCACTGCTACCTCACAGTGCCAGGGACCCGGGTTCGATTCCACCCTCGGGCAACTATCTGTGTGGAGACTGCACATTCTCCGCGTGTCTGTGTGTGTTTCCTCCCGTGGTCTAAAGATGTGCAGGTTAGGTGGATTGGCTTTGGGAAATGCAGGATTACAAGGCCAGGAATGTGGTTGAGAGGCTGGGGCTGGGTGGGATGATTTTTGGAGGGTTAATGTGGACCCGATGGGCCAAATGGCCTGTTTCCACACTGTAGGGACTCCATGATTAGCCCTAACTTCCACAATAGATCCTGAGCCTTTCAGCTCCCAATATCTTCACCCTTCACCCCTCTCCCTCATCCTCAGGGTCCACCTCACTGTCTTGTGCATGCGTTGATGCTGATGTCACTCTGATAATATAGTGACATCAGCAGTATCCTTTCCTTCCCTCAGCCATTGGCTATTACATTGTCCTTTTGTCACAATTTAAATTTAAAAATCCAACAGAAAATACATATTTCAATGCACTTTTGGAAATTAAATAATTTTTTACATGGTTCTGCACATCCTGGCAGCTGCAGTGTGACTGATGGAAACAACTTTCTGCTCAGTAAAGGAGGCTGCAGTCATCCTTCAGCAGCTTCAGGCCTGCAGGTCAGGTTTCAGACAGTGCCATCACAGCATCATTTCATTGCTCAGTGTTTATTTTGTACATTGATTGGCTCTGAGGGCTCAATCTGTGGGTGTAGGTACAATGAAACAGAAACTAAACGGTAAGCATGAGAAAGCAGATATTTTAGATATATGGAAATAAAGCTTCTGTTCATACACAGAACTTGTTGGGAGCCATCCTGACATATCCCTAAGCACAAACCTCAATAAACAATTGTTACTAACTGACAGCAATAACAAGGGAGTAATGACAGTGTGTAACAGTGGGTTGGGAGTAGTAACACAACCCTGTGATGGTTCATGCTCCATGGAGCCATTAACACTGTTGGGGCAGCATCTCATTGATTCCATTGAAATTGCAATTGGTTTCAGTCTCAAGGATGGAAACACTGAGCTCCAACCTACAACATTGTTGTTAGACTTGTGCGCGCTCCTTGGTACTTCATGTAGCCTTTCTGGTAGGTTCTGCCAACACACTAGACATTTTGGTGTTAACCCATCAGCTTTATACTCGCATGGTCCATCAAAATTCTCATCAGTGTCCTCTGTGGCAAAATTATTGTGCGACTTTTCCCCCTTTTACTTGTGCTGTCCTTCTCCTCACTCCATGCTGGCTGCCAGTGCCTCATCAGTTGTGGATCTCATGTCTCTGCCATTGTCTAAACTATAAACAGTGTCAATGTTTGAGCAGATGGTTGGGACAGTGAAATTGAGTGTAAGCCTGTCTTATATATCACTGTCTTCCTGCTGAAATGAAATTCCACCTGAAATGAAATCAGGGCAAACATTGGGTTGTCCTGAGGGGAGAAAGTCCATCCTGACAACATCTGCAGCTTACAAGGCAAGGAGGCTGGAGGAGGACAGGCAAGTGGATATAAGACAGAGGATTGAAAATGAGGATACTGTTATCCTTGACGGTGTCAGCCCCACTAATAACCACAGCCTCAGCAATGATCCTTCCCACCATGCCCAGCACTGCTTCCCCCAAGGGAACTGAGACCTCCAGGCCACCCTGCTAGTTACTGCCTGGAATGTCCAAACGTGTGCCACTTCCTGTAGGAAAGACGAAAGTGTGCCAGTCAATGTCATGTGATCTGTTTGGACAATGTGGCTGAATAGCCGCTAGTATCTACACACTGTGAGAAGTATGGTGAAGCTTGCAACAATGTTAGGGAGAAGTAATGCATGTCATATTAGGAATGAGTTCAGAGTGGTAGATATTGCTTACAGATGTGGTACTAGTGTTATAGTATGTTGGTCAATGGGTGATGCTTAGACCTGCAGTTAGAACCGGCCATTTAAAGGTGCATTTCGTAACCTTAACTGAACCTTGAGGAGATGGCAGTAGCATGGCATTGCCACTAAATTTGTAATTTATGAAGCTCAGGCTAATATTCTGATTTGTTTCACAGAGACCTTTAAACAAGTATTGATTATTTATTAATACTCTTTAGAGAATGAAATCTTCCATCCTTACCTGGTCTGATTGACGTGTAACTGCCTTGAAATAGCCAAACAAACCCTTCTATTCAAGGGACCAACAAATGTGCACCCAGCTTGTGATGCCCACATCCGATGACAAGAATAACCACTCCTGTGAGGTCATTAACATATTCCAGCATAGAATCAGAGAATACAAGAGACCTGGATGTGAGATTGCTAGCTGAGCTGGAAGGTTAGTTTTCAGACGTTTAGTCACCATTCTAGGTAACATCATCAGTGAGCCTCCAACAAAGCGCTGGTGTTATGTCCCACTTTCTATTTATCTGGTTAGGTTTCCTTGGGTTGGTGATGTCATTTCCGGCATTGGTGGTGTCATTTCCTGTTCTTTTTCTCAGGGGATGGTAGATTGGCTCCAAATCAATGTGTTTGTTGATGGAGTTCCGGTTGGAATGCCATGCTTCTAAGGAATTCTCATGCATGTCTCTGTTTGGCTTGTCCTAGGATGAATGTGTTGTCCCAATCAAAGTGGTGTCCTTCCTCATCTGTACGTAAGGATACTAGTGATAGTGGGTCATGTCGTTTTGTGGCTAGTTGATGTTCATGTATCCTGGTGGCTAGCTTTCTGCCTGTTTGTCCAATGTAGTGTTTGTCACAGTTCTTGCAAGGTATTTTGTAGATGATGTTCATTTTGTTTGTTGTCTGTATAGGGTTTTTTAAGTTCATTAGCTGCTGTTTTCATGTGTTGGTGGGTTTGTGGACTACCCTGATGCCAAGAGGTCCGAGTAGTCTGGCAGTCATTTCGGAAATGTCTTTGATGTAGGGAAGAGTGGTTATGGTTTCTGGGCCCGTTTTGTCTGTTTGTTTAGGTTTATTGCTGAGGAATCGGCGGACTGTGTTCATAGGGTACCCATTCTTTTTGAATACGCTGTATAGGTGATTTTCTTCTGCTCTTCATAGTTCCTCTGTGCTGCAGTGTGCGGTGGCTCGTTGGAATAATGTTCTAATGCAGCTTCGTTTGTGGGTGTTGGGATGGTTGCTCCTGTAGTTCAGTATTTGGTCCGTATGTGTTGTTTTCCTGTAGACGCTGGTTTGAAGTTCCCCATTGGCTGTTCGCTCTACAGTGACATCTAGGAATGGCAGTTTATTGTTGTTTTCCTCCTCTTTTGTGAATGTTATGCCAGTCACTGGCTAAGAATGCAGAGACTCGAACAAACAGCTCTGCCAATCATTCAACCTAAACTTTGGGTCCGCTATGTGGATGACACCTTCGTCATCACTAAACAAAACAAATTAGAGGAAACCTTCAAGACCATCAATAATACCCGTTACTGGCATAACATTCACAAAAGAGGAGGAAAACAACAGCAAACTGCCATTCCTAGATGTCACTGTAGAGCGAACAGTCAATGGGGAACTTCAAACCAAAGCGTTTACGGGAAAACAACACATACGGACCAAATACTGAACTACAGGAGCAACCATCCCAACACCCACAAACAAAGCTGCATTAGTGAGCCACCACACACTGCAGCACAGAGGAACTACGCAGAGCAGAAGAAAATCACCTATACAGCATATTCAAAAAGAATGGGTACCCTATGAACACAGTCCGCCGATTCCTCAACAACAAACCCAAGCAAACAGACAAAACGGGATCAGAAACCATAACCACTCTCCCCTACATCAAAGACATTTCCGAAATGACTGCCAGACTACTCGGACCCCCTTGGCATCAGGGTAGCCCACAAACCCACCATCACACGAAAACAGCAGCTAATGAACTTAAAAGACCCTATACAGACACCAAATAAAACGAACGTCATCTACAAAATACCTTGCAAGAACTGTGACAAACACTACATTGGACAAACCGGCAGAAAGCTAGCCACCAGGATACATGAACATCAACTAGCCACAAAACGACATGACCCACTATCACTCGTATCCTTACATACAGATAAGGAAGGACACCACTTTGATTGGGACAACACATTCATCCTAGGACAAGCCAAAGAGAGACATGCACGAGAATTCCTAGAAGCATGGCATTCCAACCGGACCTCCATCAACAAACACATTGATTTGGAGCCAATCTACCATCCCCTGAGAAAAAGAACAGGAAATGACATCATCAATGCAGGAAATGACATCACCAACCCAAGGAAACCTAACCAGATAAATAGAAAGTGGGACATAACACCAGTGCTTTGTCGGAGGCTCACTGATGATGTTACCTAGAATGGTGACGAAACGTCTGAAAACTAACCTTCCAGCTCAGCGAGCAAACTCACATCCAGAACCGCAATCTGAGCTACAAATCTTCTCAAAACTCGCTAATACAAGAGACCCTTTGGTCCATCAAGTCTATACCACTAAAACTACACTAAATTTACTTTGCCAATTCTGCCAACAGTTCTCACTTCCCACTCATCAGGCGCCAGGAGACTCTTTGATCTCCTAAGAAAATGAAACATCTCATTTTATTTCTGTCACCTTCACCAAGACCTTAGCTGTAGAAACCTCTCCCAGCACCAGCCAATCCTCACTCATTCCCAGATTAAATTCAATGGCAGAGTGACTCCCAGCAGCCACTGCACTTATAAAGTATTTTCCCTTGGGATGTACGCTGGGTTTAGGTGGTGTCGAAAAAATATTTGACAAAGTCCCACATGAGAGATTAATGTGCAAGATTAAAGCGCATGGGATTGGGGAAGTGTATTGAGATGGATAGGAAACTGATTAGCAGGGAGGAAACAAATAGTAGGAATTAATGTATCAGAGATAATAGGAACTGCAGATGCTGGAGAATCTGAGATAACAAAGTGTAGAGCTGGATGAACAGAGCAGGCCAAGCAACTTCATTCCTAAGGAGCTGCTTTGCCTGCTGTGTTCATCCAGCTCTACGCTTCGTTATCATAGTAGGAATTAATGGGTCCTTTTCAATTGGCAGTCAGTAACTAGTGGGGTGCCACAGCGATCAGTGCTGGGATCCCAGCTATTCACAACATATATTAATGATTTGGATGAGGGAACAAAATGCAACACCTCCAAGTTTGCAGATGATATCAAGTTAGGTGGGAGGGAGAGGGTAAACTGTGATGAGGATGCAGCATGATCTGGACAGGTTGGGTGAGTGGGCAAATCAATGGCAGATGCAGTATAATTTGGACAAATCATAGAATCCCTACAGTGTGGAAACTGGCCCTTCGGCCCAACAAGCCCACACCGACACTCAGAGCATCCCAACCAGACCCACACCATCTATCTATCTATCCCTGAACACTACAGGCAATTTAGCATGGTCAATCCATGTCACCTGCACATCTTTGGACTGTGGAAGGAAACCCACGCAGACACGGGGAGAATGTGCAAACTGTACATACACAGTCACCCAAGGCTGGAATTGAACCCGGGTTCCTGGTGCTATGAGGCAGCAGCACTAACCACTGAGCCACCCATGAGATTAACTTCAGAAGCAAAAACAAGGAGGCAGATTACTACAAGAATAGCAGTAAATTGGGAGAGGAGTGTGCTGGGGGACCTGGGTGTCCTTGTGCACCAGTCGTGGAAGGTAAGCATGCAGGTGCAGCAGGCGGTAAAGAAGGTAAATGGTATGTTGACCTTCATTGTGAGAGGTTTCGAGTACAGGAGCAGGGATGTGTTGTTGCAGTTGTACAGGGCCGAGGTGAGGCCACACGTGGAACATTGTGTTCAGTTTTGTCACCTTTTCTGAGGAAGGATGCTGTTGCTCTCGAGGGAGTGCAACAAAGATTTACCAGGCTGATTCCAAGGATTACAGGCCTGGTGTATGAGGAGAGCTTGGCTAGGTTGGGATTGTTTTCTCTAGAGTTCAGACGAATGAGAGAGGGGGATCTCATAGAGACTTATAAAATTCTAACAGGACTGGACAGGGTAGATGCAGGGAAGATGTTCCTGATGGTAGGTGTGTCCACAAACAAGAGTCACAGTCTGAGGATTCAGGGTAGATGATTTAGGATGGAGATGAGGGGACATTTCTTCAACCAAAGAATGTTGAGCCTGTGGAATTCATTACCACAGGAAGTAATTGATGCCAAAACATTGAATCTATTCAAGAGGTGATTAGATATAGCACATGGAGCAATGGGATCAAAGGTAATAGGGAGAAAGCAGCATTAGATTATTGAGTTGGACAATCAGCCATGTTCGAGATGAAAGGTGGAGCAAGCACGAAGGGCCGAATGACCTCCTCCTGCTCCTATTTTTATATGAATGTCACTGGGTCCCCTGTTAAGGCAACAGTTTGAGCAGCACAGTTAGCACTGATAATCCCTTGACATTGTAATATTTGGCAGATGGAATGAAGTTGACCCACTGCTTAATTCGACTAAACGGACCTGGGTTAGACATGCATCACAATTTTCACGAAATTGTTAAAAAGATACAGAGAGATATTAAGGAAGAAGCATTCAAAATATTAGGGAGATTAATCTGCTGGCAATCTGATATTTTATTGTCTTCCAGACTCCTTTTAACGGCACATGGCAGCCTTAAGTGGCCGAAATGCACAATGCAATTTTCAATAAACTACAATCGCTACATGGTAATAAAATGTGAGGCTGGATGAACACAGCAGGCCAAGCAGCATCTCAGGAGCACAAAAGCTGACGTTTCTAGGCTCGAAACGTC